>NC_028641.1:20959840-21260364 GCF_001406875.1 Solanum pennellii | reverse complement strand
TATATATATATATATATAAGTCATAATAAATATTTAGACGCTAAGTCTCTCTTGCCATCTTAGACTCAACATCATAGAATAGAATAGGCACACGAGCCTTAGCATTATAACATGATAAATATGCTATTACCTATACATTGGATAAAACATAAAATAGTAAATCCCTCAAAAATAAGGATCCCTTTTCTTGAACTTAGGGAAACAATCCAAGCCATTCAGTTTAATAGACATCCTCTAGTCACCACCACCTACACTTTGTGTTAAAGATAAAGAAGAATGATATTATTAAAAGAATGTACTAAGTATGATAACCACGCAAAAAGATGCATCTAAAGAGGACATTTTACTTGAAATCATGTAGCATGCCTTCTGAAATAATCTTCATTAATATCGGCACAATTACGCAATACAATTCATACACTTCATATAGGCATAGAGACAATTCATGTCAACACACCAAGTTACATATATTTGTTGTAAAACAGATCAACCATGTTCATAACATTATTTTCTTTTATCTTAACTCATTAACCCCTAAGTAACCCTTTAGTGACACTTGGTGCAGTCCATGAATAGTGTCCCATTCAACCATCCACACTCAAACATCACCTTAAGGCCACCACAGTGAAGACTCACATAACCTTATTTAACTTATAACATACATATTCATATAATATAACATTATATGATACTCACACTTCACATATAAAACAACACACTTAATTGACCACATAGAAGACTCATCATAAGAACACATTCAAGTCAACACTACCAATGACATCATAAGAGGCAATAGTAAACAGTTGCATACTTGGACTTCACTTCATAAGGACAACATAAGACCTTACTCAAAATCCCTCTATAAGCCTACTAGTGCAATTTACATGTGAATAATCATAACCTCACACATACTGAGTAGACTCACAAAGAGACCACAAACATCATTTACCTCATATATCAACATGACAACTATAGTCAACTGCATACATGCCAAGTATGACCTCATTCATATAGTCACTAAGACCAATATCATGCACATACAGTGAGGGTCCTTACTTCCATCCATTGTCAATTTTTATTTAGGGAAACTATAACCTTAACCGACACTAAGACCATGGGTGATAAAAATGGAATTTGATGTTGTAGAACCTTACACCAAAGAAAGGTGTTATACCTTGACAAAGTAGAACATTATCATCATGCTAGCATTTTATGATATCTAACTTGCTAGATCCTATGGGGCAAGCATAGTTTATAAACTTGTAGGCATATATGAAAATATAACTCTATGTCCTTGGGCTATGAGGCTATCAACCTCGTGAGAATTATGGTGAACCTACCTTCCGATATTTGAAAGGGACACCCCTAATCTTCAAGCTCAGTTGTTGCTAAGCTAAGATCCCTTTAGTAAAAGACTGTATTAACATTAATTTATAAAAGTAGGATTTAAGAGATTGAATCCCCATATTTTTAGCTCATAGGTCATAGATGAGGGTTCATCAACCAAAATAAAGTGAGAAAACCGTTCACGTGGACATAGAATATTCAAGCACCATCTAGTTAAGAATACCTTAAAGAACACCTTTCAACAGCCCCTCTAGTGACTAGATTATCGTACATGCATAATGGACATGTTTCATGTGTGTTTGTGAACATATATGCTAGCAAACCTTTCATATAAACACCATTACACCACACATATTCATACTTCAATTCATTCATGCATTAAGCATGCTCATAGCTTAATCATGCATTTATATTCATGCACAAAGAGTAATCACCTTAGGAGTTATTATAAAGCTAGACACGTGCAATGAATTGGCAAAGTTTCATACCAGTGCCTATACTAGTACACCAATCAAGTCTCCTAGTTAAGATGCATTTCATGTTTCATGGACACATATACTTTACATATATAGTAGTATACATTAGTTCATATGATAATTATCTTTTCATTGGACATATGAATCTATACCACTTATAAGCATGCATGAAGTGTGCGCGTTTGTACATTGGTCAATATGATGACATAATGGTTATCAACATAACATTGAGGCAGCCATCTTCTAAGACCACAATGAACATTCAAGCATAGACCACACACAACATAATAACATAGGATACAAGACAATTTCAATATTTGTATTCAAGACTCCTAAAATTGGCTAATATCATATTCATATAGGGATACATAGATAGGGGTAAATCAACATTTGAAATTCATCAATGGAAGCACATAGACAAAAACTAACCCTAAAAACTTCATTAAACTTACATCACATCATCAATGTAACCTAGATCATGAACTAGCATTGGAAGATAAGGCATATAGCTTCACATTGTATGATCATCATAACAACAAATTTATAACACAATTGCTTTCATAGACATGATCACATCACATATACAATGAAAATTTTATGAACATCGTCACCATAAGTGGACCATACACACAATCTCATACAAGGCAAAGATTCTAGTGATTCTATCAAAATGTAGAGTGATGTAACGACACAACTTCTAGAATCCGAATCACGATCGGCGTCGTTGACCTCTCAAAGGTCACAGAAAAGCCTCTTTTTGCATTAATCACATTCATATGGTTAATTTTAGTGGAAAATTAAATACTCTTATATGTATGAAGTTTACATACACTTCATATAGTCATTACGTGGTAAATATGATATACTAAGCTCAACATCAATAGACAAACATCTAACATAAAGAATCAATTCGAAAATGAAGATGAATATATAGTAAATACTTTTCCAAACACGACCTTACATAAAAAGGTTCGAAATGAAATATGAAAGAAACGCTAGGTAAAACATTTACTAGCTATGTCTACATCTAAGGATGGACTAATGCTTGTAGCATCCTCGAAATCTAAAGGACCTACCAAATAGTCTAGAGTAACGTTGAAGTATAAACTGATGCAAGTGTCGTCAATCTACTCTCTGACCTGCACCTGTAAATAGTAAATAGTAGGGGGTTAGTACACTACTTTTATTAAGTATGGGTGTATGCATACATACACATAGAGATATGCATGATCAATTAACGATCTTCCTAAACAACATGCCATTTCTGGAAAGTCTAGTTATTAGACTTTCCTAATTCGTTATTTGTGAATTGTGATATGAATATAATGTATTTTATGCATTAAAAATACACAACTCATTTTTCTATATGATTTCAACACATTAGTATCATAAACATAATTTTAGAACCCCTCGGGCAAAGATTTGAAACTTTAAGTACCCCTAACCCGAAAGCTCTGTCCTCCATACTTAGTTTTATTTTTAGTCTTTTTGTCCTTATTGTTGTGTAGTTCAATGATTCCTTTATTCCTATGTTCTAGTTACATGTGCAATGATTCATTCTAGTCCCATACTCATAATAAATCGATATAAGTAATCCAAGGACTAAGGAATGATTTCCCTACCTTATAGTGAGTCATTATTTACACTATATATTCATTGCATTTTATAAGACATTCTATATTGGCCATGCCATTTATTTCATTTCTTTCATGTTAGGGAAGTTATGAGGCATTTAATTAACATTGCTTTCTACTTCCCTTTATTGTCATCATATAAGAAGTCATAAAAATCGAATCTTATTTGGATGAGCCTTGTATTTTCTGAAACTTCATGTGTGTGATATTGGCAATTGACATTTGTAATCTCTTCATCATTGTTCACTTTGAACATAGCTTCCATCATCATAGTCATTCTGACTTTCACAGTGACATCATTAGGAATAAGATAATGCGAGGTTAACATGAAATCCTGTGTCTCCCCCACACAGAAAAGAGGGAATTCACAGGTTAAAATAAATCTTAGACCATGTCAGCTACTCATGGAATCCGGTGTCTGTCGCACACCAAAAATGGGTGATCCCCTGCTAAGGAAAATCTATCTCAAGTGTTCACTCCATACCAAAAAGGAGTGGCTCATGGCTATAGTAAACCAAAAACATATCGTGAGCATTAACTGACGTATATAATATGAGCTAAACATGAAATCTTGAGTCAACCCCACATCGAAAAGGGGTGGAATTACCGGCCAAGGTGAAGCGGTACATGCCAAACTCGCTTAGGTTGAAACCACTGCTTAGTTCTTATGTTGGCTACACATAGTTTGAAGACTAGGAAATTAATGAGACTACTTATCAACCTCATTGGTAGCCTCGTCGCATGAGACTTACACGTGCAAGAACATGCTCATAACTATTCCATCGATTCAATGCTCACTTTCATTATATTCTTTATCGTTTATAGTTGACACAAGCATTGTGGAAGCTTGCTTCTAGATAGAAATTTATTTACTCTTTTGATGACTTGTCATATTTACTATACATTGATGAAATGTGAATTGTCCTTATATCATCCTTACGTTACATTGATGAATGTGAATTGTCCTTATATATCATCCTTACATTACATTGATGAATGTTAATTGTCGTTACATATCATCCTTTGATTTTAATGAGACTAGTCTTACACGTTCTAACACCTTCATTCATGAGTATACTTTTAACATATTGACTTAGGTGTGAGTAAGACTTGTCTAACTTTCTTTAGCACCCCAATCTAGTCACATACTTAATTTAAATCCCTTTAATTATGTTATAACTCATGTTACTTCTTTTCTTTAGTGTAGTAGCTTCATTTCATTGTTTATGGATGATGAGCACTTCTTTCAATGAGTTACACATGTTCATAGTTAATTTTTGTACAGCATGTAGGGAGTTGTCCAAATGAATTGCGTGCCCTTGGTTATGGATTCACTGAGTTACTTTAGGTGTGCTTGTAATATACTTGATAATCTTACTAAACAAGAATTTGCATATGATTAGTATTTTGTCAAGATTTGGGATGTTAAACCAGTAAGACATTTTTTTGGCATAAGCCAATTTTACGGATGTTCATATTTAAATTGAATATGTATGAAACCTTAGACAATCTTTCAATCATTTACATAAGACCTTTGTCAATAACATGCATTCATTTTTACCAAATAGTTTTATCCAATTTTATTGGAACCAGATAGTGAATTCATTCAAGATGTGATTCATAGATATCCTTTTGAATGAATCTTAGTTTATGACTTTAGGGTAATATTTTTAAGATATATTGGACAGAATCATATTAGCATTTTATGACATTAGCATACTCATAACGTTACAAAACAGCAAGTCAACATTCGTCACACACACATCAACATTTGACATTTACGGACGTAACTAACATATGATCAATACTTAATTCTTGTTGTAAACATTAACTTCATACGATATTAAGTTCATAGGTTCATGCAACATTCACCATTCAATAAAATTATACATAAAAACAGCCCTACCAACAACATGATCTCTAACCTATTCAACAATGAAATTGAAAAGGATACCAGGGACAAAGAGTTCGACGAGAACGGGAACAACCCTAGTTTCAAGATCTTTGAATTGTTGGAAAGAAGGTTATCTTGGAGAAAGAAGTCCGTGATATAAACCCATACCTTATGTAGAATTCAATATATGAATACCACCTTGTACGAAACCTTGAAGAAAGCCTTGAAATCGTCCAAGAGAATCAATGGAATTTTATGTTTTTCTTTCGATCGCTTGGTTACTGTTTTGCGTCGCCTTCTCTATGAGTTTGATATTGTGTTTTTAGGTTTAGGAACTTTTCCTGACTCATTAAACTAAGTCTTAATAAGTTATTTAAATTAATTAATTAATTCATTACTAAAAAGCCCCTCCTAGATTGACTAGAACTGCGAAAACACAATACTTAGTCAAATCTGAAAATTTTCCTAAAAATTTCGTTTTAACCCTTTAAGTTAATTAATTTAATGTATAATTTAATTAATTAAGGGACCTAGTGTTATTAAAAAAGTATCCCTATGTCATTTGAACATAAATTACCCATTTTGGACCATCCTAGGTTAAGTACTACGATGTTTCTTGAGTTGTACTAGGTAAGTGTAAGAATTTCGTTTTGAAACCTTTAATTTAATTAATTAAATGGATAATTTAATTAATTAATTAACCTAGGGTAATTAATAAAGTACCCTTAAGTCATTTTAACTATAACTATTTCTTTGGACCATCCTAGGTTAGGTACAACGATGTTTCTTGAAGTAGTTACTTGGTAGTGTAAGGATTTTTTATTGACAATTTAAATTAATTAATTAAATTTATGTTTTAATTAGTTAGGTAATATAGATAATTACTAAAGTATCCCTATGTTTTTAATACTATAGCCAACCTTTTGGACCATCCTAGGTTAGATACTACGTTGTCTATTTAAGTAGTTTCTACGTTAGTGTCACCCGGTTAAGTCTTAGATTGTCGGGTGCACTAATTAGTTTATCTTATATGTTTTTAAGTTATTTCTCTAATTATGTCATTAGGTTAGAGTCTAGAATTTTTTAGGAAAATAGTCTCCACTTGAATTGGTACCTTGTGAACATTATTCCCCCTAACTAGCATAACCAAATTCGATTAGGGTGGTCCCCTCTTTTGACCGCTTCTTCACATGTATTACACATGGATTGGTTGTTTTTTCCTAAATAGCTACTATTTATGGTTCATTTGGAATATTGACTCATTGTCCCAAGGACCCTCACCATGTCGTTGGACACTTCTTAATTTACATGATCATTTTAAATGGTCATGTGCTTTGGTATCTAGGCATGACACTTGGATTCCTCATACATCACACGTTTGTTGTGGATCTTTATGTATATAAAGCCAATTATATTAGGTTAGGTTCTTCCTTGCAGGTACATTCGTCAAACATCAATCTTTTGATTTGGATATGGCAACCCAAAAAGTAAATTTCTTCTTCGTACATAGCAAATTGGCTAATATCTCTTAGCCAATTTTTCTACACTATGCCCAATACTTCTCAATATTGGGCATTTAGGGGCCTATGTACCCCTTACACGCTATCCTAATGGCATACTGGTCTCTTTATTAGACATGATTTTCCGAAAGGTTGCATTATCCACCCCTTTGGATCATTCGTCCTTGAATGACACTTAAACATCATTTTAAAAAAGAGGGTGGTTTTTGAAAGTTACTCTATGATTCATAAACGTTTCTGTTTTCTGAATATCTGACTCAAACTTATTTAGAAGCTGCATAACATTCAAGCGTATATGATGCTTCATATTTGAGATTGAGGAATTTCCTTCTCAACCACACTTAACTTAATGCACACCACAACTCATGCAATACAAAAATCATGTCTATGCTATACAAAAACAGCAACATGAAATGCAAACATGACTTAATTTAACTCACATATTGCTATTATAAGACGTACGATTAGGAACTTTCAACACCCAATCGACTAATGCACTAAAACTAAGAGATTCTTAAACATAAAACCAAACTTATGAAGAGTATATCTAACCTCAAGAACTGAACAAATGAGGGTAACATAATCTCATATCGGCCTCGCCCTCCCATCTTACCCCGTCGACAAGGTTGTTCCTCCATAAAACCTTCACGGTGAGAACATCCTTCTTCTTCAGTTGCGTCACTTGACGATCAGTAATTTCAAAGGAAACCTCTTCATAAGGTAAGATTCATATCTACTCCAAACCCCTAGACGGGTAGATAGACGTTGGATCACCTAGACACTTGTCAAGATCAAAACGTGAAACACTAGATGAACAGAAGAGAAGTCTTGTGGTAACTTCAGTTCGTAGGCAACTTTCCTACCTTCTGCAAGATCTCATAAGGAGATATATACCTCGGATTCAACTTCCCTTTCTTACCAATCCTCAACACCCCTATCATGGGTGATTTCTACATATAGACTTGATCACCCACCTCAAATTAAAGAGCTCTCTTTCTGCTATCTACAGAGTATTTTTGACGAATTTAAGTAGTAGCCAATCTATTCCAACTCCCCTTGAAGTCAATAGCATATGCCATCAACATTTCTTTAATGGTCAGAATGGTACGTTCTGCTTGTCCATACGTCTATGGATGAAAAGTAGTTCTGAGATTAACCTATGTACCCAAACGCTTTTTGGATCAACATCAACACCTTGGTCAGTCACAACATGTCCAAGAAAGGTCACTAATCTGAACAAGAATTCACATTTCCTGAACTTTGCATAAAGTTGATGTTCTCTGAGTACTTGCAATGTCATTCTTCAGTGAACCTCATGATCTTATCTAGACTTAGAGTATATGAGAATGTCATCTATGAATACTATGACGAAGGAATCAAGGTACTCACGAGAGTCTCTATTCATAAGGTCCATATTTAATACAAAAAGCTGACTTAGGGACTTATTATTGCCTCACTCTATGCTTATGGTAGACTGACCGAAGGTCTATCTTGGAAAAGAAACTTGAACCTTGGAGTTTGTCAAACGGATCGTTGATTCTGGGAACTCGTTCACTATTGACACTGATTATATGGGAGGGACATCTTGATCTAAGTCATTGACTCTAACTAAGTGGTATAAATACCCCTTAGCTATAATCTTATTGGATTTTAAAAGTGAAATGATTTGGCCTACTGGATTTCTACAACGTCGTTCCTATTCCAGCTCTAACTCATTTAGAACTAAAGCCTCACTACACTGTTTCGACAATCTATTGTATCATAACACTTGTGAAGCCAATGCATACCCAAAATTATGTCAAAATCGAGCATTGCTTACTCCAGTAAATAAGTGAGAGTGACTATATCAAGGACCTTAATTGGGCAGTTTTTGTATACCTTCTCAGCTCTAATGACGTCCCCTATAGGAGTACTTACTGAAATTGGATCATGCAAGCTTTCAAGAAGCATATCAAATCTACTATATATCAATGGAGTGAAAAATTATAGAGTGGATCGTGGATATAATAATGCACACACAAGAAAAGTCAAGACATGCAACATAACCGCAACTACATCAGTTGACTTCTCTTGCTCTTCTCTACCTTTCAACGTGTAAAACCTTTTCCTCTTGGGAGGTTTGGCTTCATGATTTTCATTCGGCCAAGGCAGAGCATTAACCTTGGCTTGATTATTCACTTGAGGACAGTCCCGGACCATATGTCCTCTTTTTCCACACCCGAAGCAGGTGTTAGCACATACCAAACATTCACCTTTATGCGAACTCTCACACTTACCAAAAGGCCTGTTGGTTCGCTGGATTTTACAGTGATTGCCCTTTCTGTGGCCAGACTTATTCCATTTAACTCATGAGTTACCGGAAGAAGCGAAGTTACCTGAGTTCCTCTTGAATTTAGGCTTGTTTTTTACTCTAAATGAGCCCCTACATGATCTCAAAGTAGGTTAGTCCGCGACCATAGGCTTCATGCCTTCGTGTATTCCTCTTTTGCGGTGGCTCTCCTCTACTTGTTGAGCATGCACCATCAACCTGCCCATATCCATATTGTCATGCAGCATGGCTGCCCGACAATCTTCTACTAGATACTCAGATACTCAAGTCACGAACATGCTCATCCCATCCGTGATACTTGCACCAGAGAAGAATCAAACTTTGAAAGTTTAACAAACTTCAAGGAATACTCCTTGAGAGACTGACATCCTTGTCCTTGGTTGATAAATTCTTCAACTTTGGCTTCCCTTTGCTCCCTTGGGAAGAACCTCTCTAGAAAAGCAATCTTAAGAACATCGCAAGTTATGGGAACATCTTTTCTCGCTCGACTATCATCCCACATCCGGTACCAAACCTGTGCCACATCCTTGAGTTTATAAGCTGTCAATTAAACATTTTCCTCCTTATCAAGTCCAATGGAATACTAAATCTTGTGGACCTCATCTATGAACTCTTGAGGATCCTCGCTGACCTTGGACTTGTAGTACACTGGGGATTCATCCTAGTGAAGTCCCTTAGCCTGCTAGCCATAGTACTAGCATTCGGGTTCTCTCAAGGAGCATCCTCTCTCGCAACTTGAGCCGTGATGGCCTGGTCGTGAGTCGTTATTTCCTGTGCCATCTGCAGTAAAGCATTCCTTACTTCACCATCTGTCAACCCTTCTGGGTTGACAGGCACTTGGTTAGTGGCAGCTGGGGCTTGTGCATGAGCTTGATATCTTTCTGCAACTGCTTCCTCAACACACTTCACATCATTTTTCTTTGTGTTCATTTTCTACACATATAAACAAAAAGAGAGATAGATCCTCAAAATAACATACAATGTCAAAACTCTACATGTCACGATAAAAAGAAGAAGAAGGGTGAATTTCCTATCATCGCGTAGTCTCTAAATCATGATTGTGGTGCGCTTCACTACCATATGATTAAAATACGTAACGTGGTTGTGTTGAGATTTATATAATAGGTAATTTAACGTCATTCTCTTATATTAAGTTTCTAACAACCCGGCTTCTGGAATCCGAATAGCCACCGGCGTCACTGGCCTTTTAATGGTTGCCGACAAGCTTCTTCTTGCATTGATCACATTCATATGGTTAATTTTAGCGGAAAATTTAGAACTTTTATATGTGTGAAGTGTACATACACTTCATATATTCATTACGTGTTAAACACTATATACAAAGCTTAACATCAATACACAACCATCTAACATAAAGAATCAAATTAAAACTGAAAATGATTATATCTTAAATAGTTTGCCAAACACTGCCTTACATCCAAATGTTTGAAATGAAATATGAAAGAAATGTTAGGGACAAAATCCACTAGCTATGTCTATATTTAAAGCTTTCCCAATGCATGTATCATCCTCGAAGACAAGAGGACCTACCAAATGGTCTGGAGAAACGCTGAAGTCCAAACCGTTGCAAGTGTCGTCAATCTGCTCTAGGACCTACACCAATAAAAATAGTAAATAGTAGGGGGTTACTACACCACTTTTACTAAGTATTGATATATGCACACATACACATAAAGATATGAATGATCAATGAAAGCTCTTCCTACACAACCTGCCATTTCTGGAAAGTCTAGTTATTAGACTTTCCTAATTCGTTAATTGTGAATTGTTATATGAATATGATTTATTTTAATGCATTCAAAACACGCAACTAATTTTCTATATGATTTCAAGACATTAGTATCATAACATAATTTTAGAACCACTCGGGCGAATATTTGAAATTATAAGTCCCCCGAACCCGAGAGCTCTATCCTCCACACTTAGTTTTATTTTCTGTCTTTTCCTCCTTCTTGTTTTGTAGTTCAATAGTTCATTTAGTCCAATGTTTTACTTACAAGTGCAATGCTGCATTGTAATCCCATACGCAGAACGAATCAATGGAAGTAATCCAAGGACTAAGAAATGATTTTCCTACATTATAGTGCGTCATTCTTTACACTATATACTCGTTGCATTTCATAAGCCATTCTATATTGTCCATTCTACTTCCCTTTATTGGTATTATATAAGAAGTCGTTATAAGCCAATCTTATTTGGATGTGCCCATTATTTGCTGAAACTTCATGAGTGCTATATTGGAAGTTGACATTTGTAAGCTCTTCATCATTGCTCACTTTGAACATACATTCCATCATCATCATCATTCTCACTTTCATAGTGAAATCATTATGAATTACATCATGCGAGTATAACATGAAATCCAGTGTCTACCCACACTGAAAAGAGGTGATTCACCTATTAAATTGAATATTAGACCTTGTGAGCTACTCATGGAATCCGGTGTCTGTCCCACATCAAAAGTGGGCTGATCCCCAGCTAAGGAGAATCCATCTTAAGTGTTCACTCCACACCGAAAAGGAGTGACTCACGGCTATAGAGACCCAAGAACATATTTTGAGAATTAACCAACATAGATCATGTGAGATAAACATGAAATGGTGTGTCTGCCCCACACCGAAAAGGGGTGGATTCACCCGCAAAGGTGAAATTGTACATGCCTAGATCACTTAGGTGGAAACCACTGGGTAGTTCCTATGTTTTCTACACATAGTTTGAAGACAAGGGACTTAATAAGACTACTTATGTACCTCGGTTGTAGCCTCATCGCATGAGACTTACACGTGCAAGCACATGCTCATAACTAGTATATCAGTGCTATGCTCACTTTTATTACCTTCTTTATCTTATTGAATTGACTCAAGCGTTATGGAAGCTTTCTTCTAGATTTAGTTTTACTTACATATTTAATGACTTGTCATCCTTACTTTAGATTAATGAAATGTAAATTGTTTTTACATAGCATCCTTACTTTACATTGATGAATGTGAATTGTCCTTAAATATAGTCCTTACTTTACATTGATGAATGTGAATGGTCCTTCCATATCATCCTTAGGTGTTAATGCGACAAGTCTCACACGTTCTAACTCCTTCAATCGTGAGTATACTTTTAACATATTATCTCAGGTGTGAGTAATACTTGTCTCACATTTTTTAACACCCTATTCTTGTCACTTACCTAATTTAGACCCCTTTAATTATGTTATAACTCTGTTAATTCTTTACTTTAGTGTAGTAGCTTCATTTCATCGTTTATGGACGATGAGCACTTGTTTCATTGAGTTACACATTTTCATACTTCATTCTTGTAGAGCATGTTGTGACTTGTCCCAATGAATGGCATACCCTTTGTTATGGATTCATTGAGTTACATTAGAAGTGCTTATAATATACTTGATACTCTTACTACACAAGAATTGGCATATGATAAGTATTGTCTCATGATTTGGGATGTTAAACCAGCAAGTCATTTTTATTGGCATAAGCCAATATTACGATGTTCATATTTTAATTGAATATGTATGAACCCTTAGCAAATATTTCAATCATTTACATAAGCAGTTAGCCATTAACTTGCATTCGTTTTGACCAAATTGTGTTAGCCAATTCTACTGGAACCAGATAGCCAATTAATTAAAGAGGTGATTTCATACAGATCCTTTTGAATCAATCTTAGTTCATGACTTTAGGGTAACGTGTTTAAGATATATCGTACAGAATCATATTAGAGTTTGATGACTTTAGCATCCTTATGACGTTACAAAACAGCAAGTCAACATTCGTCACATACACATCAATATTTTACATTTACGGACGCAAGTAACATATGATCGATTATTAATTCATGTTGCAAACATTTTCTTCATACGATCTTAAGTTCATTGGTTCATCAAAATTTTATCATTCAAAAACATTGCACATCAAATCATCTAGCATCACAAATAACCAATATGATCTCTAACCAATTCAACATTGAAATTGAAAAAGATACTAGGGACAACGAGTTCGACTAGAACAAGAACAATCCTAGTTTCAAGATCTTTGAATCATCGGAAAAAAAGTTCTATTGGAGAAATAAGTCGAGGATACAAACCCATACCTTATATAGAATTTAATCTAGGAAGACCACCTTGTACGAAACCTTGAACAAAGCCTTCAAATCGTCTAAGAGAATCAATGGAATATTCTGTTTTTAATTCATTCACTTGCTTACTGTTTTGCGTTGCCTTCTCTTTGAGTTGCATTGTGAGTGTTTAGGTTTAGGAACTGATATTGAATCATTCAACTTAGTATTAATAAGTTAATTAATTAAATTAATTAATTAATTACCAAAAAGCCCCTCCTAGATTGATTAGAACTAGGAAAACACAATACGTAGTCAAATATTTATTTTTCCTTAGAATATCGTTTTGACCCTTTAAATTAATGAATTAAATGGATAATTTGAATAATTAAATGACCTAAGATAATTATTAAACTATCCCTAAGTCATTGGAACCATAATTAACCTTTTGGACTATCCTTGGTTAAGTACTAGGATATTCCTTGAGTTGTACTAGGTTAGTGTATAAATTTCGTTTTGACCCCTTTAATTTAATTAAATAAATGTATAATTTAATTATTTAAGTTATCTAGGTTAATTAACATGTACCCTTATGTCATTATAACCATAACTAATCCTTCGAACCACTCTAGGTTAGGTACTAGGATGTTTCTTGAACTAGTTGATAGGTTAGTGTAAGGATTTTTTTTGAACACATAAATGAATTAATTAAATTTATATTTTAATAATTTGGGTGACCTAGGGTAATTAATAAAGTATCCCTAAGTTGTTAGGATCATAACCAACCTTTTGGACCATCCTAGGTTAGGTACTAGGTTGTCCCTTTAACTAGTTACTAGGTTAGTGTCACCCGGTTAAGTCTTAGGTTGTCGGGTCTACTAAATAGTTTATTTGTTTGGTACTAAGTTATTTAGGTAGTTAGGTAAGTAGGTTATAATATAGAATTAGTTAGTAAGTAAGGCCCCATATAAAGTCGTCCCTTGTGCACGTTTTCCCCCCTAACTACCCTAACCGAATTCGGTTAGGGTGGTCCCCGTCTTTTGCCACTTCTTCACATATCTTGCACATTTGCTTGCACATGGGTGGTTGTAATTTCCCAACTAACTATTATTTATTGTTCATTTGGAATATTTACTTATTGTCCCAAGGACCCTCACCATGTACTTGGGCACTGCTTAATTTACATGATCATTTTAAATGGTCATATACTATTGTATCTAGGCTTGACACTTGGATGCCTCATACCTCCCACGTTGGATGTGGATCTATATGTATATAATTCCAATTATATTAGCTTAGGATGTTCCTTGAAGGTACATTTTTCAAACAACAATCTTTTTATTTGGATATGGCAAACAAAAAAGAATATTTCTTATTCGTATATAGAGTAAAGATCACAATAACCACATTATAGGACATTTTGAGAAATTAGGGAGATCATGGGTTCTTCATGGAATTGGATTGAAATTTATTTTAAGATCATTGATTAACCATAAAATTCATCATTAGAATGCTTTTGAAATAAATTTTACAATGAACCCATAGCAATTTTGATCATGAATTCTGTTTGAGAAACATTTGAAGTAACACCTTAGATGAAGAGATAACTAAGTATGAAGGATCGCCATGCATTACTACATGAGAATACCACTAAAAATTAAAGAATAAACCTTAAAAATCAGCACCTAGCTTGAATCATGAGTTTTTCCTCCAACGGACGTTTGAGAGGATTTTGAAGAGAAGAGAGATTTGGGATTTTGATTTCTTATGGGGTTTTGGATTGGAAAAGGGGTTAAATAAGTTATAAATACAGTTTATTACCGTCCTCCCAAGTTACCAAAACACCCCATATTTATTAGGACTTTTAGACATGTAAAACTTGACTGTAAAACGACGCAACATAATTTGGAAAGTGGTTGTGCGTCACGGAGGCAGCCTCTGGTTTCGCCTGACATAATTTTTGAGGAAATGAACCTCGTGTAGGGAGGGCGACACACAGGCACACTATGAGCCAGGCGCGTGACGCGAGGGCAGCTCTGCATTCTGGTACTACATGCTGCCTTTGGCAGCCTCTTTATCCCACATTTGGGTCCTCCGCGGGGGCCCTTATGGTGGCCCTCGGGGATTCGTACCAGAAGGTTCTGACACTTAACATGTATATTAAGATTATAGGGCCAACTATACTGTTTTCAACTCCAAACAACACATATAAACAAGGTAAACATACAAGGACACAGAAGTGGTTTTAAAAACTAAACTTTCAAACGTCCTGGACGTTTGACGGCCAAACCACTTCAATAAAGTATGCAAACTATAAAACACTTAATTAACCTATTTTTAACCTTTTTATACACATGTGAAGCTCTAAGAACCTGAACTATTTTGAGGGATCTTACAATATACCCCACTTGGGAACATTTATCCTCGAATGACACTGGAAAATTTTAAAACACTTCCAAAGACTGAAATGAATCATAGAGAAACTCATAGTATTTAAGACATCATCACATAAAATTCAATGCACCAAACTTACAAGGAACACCAACTTCAACCCATTTTTCACTAAATGCAACACAAGCAAGTAAAACCTTTCTTCACTCACTCTTTGATGTATCAAACACATAGGTACTTCTCATGTTCATAGGAGGAACATACTTATCCTAATCATAACCTGGTATTTACATCTAATTTCATGAAGATAACATTATGCAACAACCTTTAAGTCACGCATATTTAAGATTAGACATCACTCAAGAAGCAACAAGAAACAAGCAACTCGCACTAGGTGCATATACATCATGAGCAATGTTTATTACCAAGATCCTTATCATTTAGAATTAATACCATGAAGGCCATACTCAACTTTATTATGCTTAGTTATGTTTAAGGAGGAATGTCCTTCTCCTCAACACACTTACATGTCTCATGATTTCATACTCAAGCAATGCACAAAGGTCAATTCATTTTAAAATGATAAGTTCTCAACTTTAACCAAAGAATGCTCATATTTCCTTCCTAATAAAATCAAAATTGTAAATCACACCATACACATCAGTAACATCACAAAATTTTAAATTTAAAACATGACCATAATCTTCATAAACATGCGTCAATTCGGGAAAATTCTTGCAATTCATTGGCACACATCAAGAGAGCTAGCTAAACATACCAACACCTCTTAAGAGTGAGCCTACATTAATACTTTCCAAGTCGTAAAAGTCATATATTTTTATGAAACTCATCATATTTCATTTAAAGGAGACTCAAATTTCCATTGTCTTAAAAAACCACACGTTATAAGTGACATCAAGCATTCTCCTTACATTATCTCATGAAGTTTAATGCACAACTATCATATCAAGACGCACAATCAACATGAGAAAACATGATTATGATCAAAAAATCTTTTTTCATGTTATTTAGAACCTTCAAAACATGATTAACATAGTGTTAATCAAGACAATAGTTAACATAAAAAGATCATGCAACTAATACTTATATGCAAGACTCTTATTATGAAAAACCTACAAGGAACTCTTTGGTTTCAAGCTTGAGTAAGAATAGAACGACAAGATAGGGATATCTACAGCTTTACTACTCAAATCTTCATCCCCCAGTTAGGGTAAACCTAATCACTTCATGACCTTAAACACCAAGGTCAAGGTAAGTGAAGAACAACCTTTTATATTCTCCATTCAAGAAGATTTAACATCATAAAGGGTTTTTTACTTCTAGTCTCATATCAAGGAGTCTACTAACTAAATTATCAAGGCAAATTCCTTAAGAATCATCATTTTTTTAAGTTCAACACCTAAAGGAAACCCATAACCATCAAGTTACATCATACTATCCAACTGTATAGGGTCTCAACTATACCTTGAATACCATGGGTAACTCCATCACTTCATCATAACATAGGGTACATGTAAGGACTCTTAAGGTCCACTACCATATTTTCTTAGAACTATAAGGTAACAATCCTCTATAGGTAACCCCTTAGGGGATAACATAGGAGAGACTAGGACATGAAGGCCTCTTTCTTTTCTTTCAACATAAGGAAAGGTAACTTCCAGGTTATTTAAATCCACATTATCACATTTGGTTGAAGGAACCGAAGCACTTTCATAAATGGTCATACTCAAGATCAATCTTAAAAGGCAACTAACAACTTTAAACTAGGTCAACATCAATTCTTTTTCTCACCCCATTAACTACATAATACATTTTTCCTTCTAACAAAACCTTAGGGCAAAACATAATTCCAACCTATGGAACAAAAAATCATTCTTTTCCTTTTTCCCTACTCTTAGAATATGTTCATAAGTCTAGCACTTTTAAAATGCAAGACGAGTCTTAGAGCATAACATAAGTGCCATGTTCTCTAAGTACTACTTGAAGACCTATTATAATGAATATAGATCATTTAGAAAGTTTAAGAACCAAAAATGTCAATGAACGTCCATGATGTTTGGAAACTAGTGCTAGGGGTTCCTAGCATGCCATAGCCGATTTGACTAGTTTTTAGGAGTCAAAAATTCATTAAATCAGGTGGAATGGTGTATAACCTGTGTTTAAGGTGATTAATGGTAAAATTTCTGGGTAAGACTCCCCAAGGACCAACCAAAGTCCCTTGAGGAGGACCCTTGCAGGTTGAGGCAACACGGCCTGGGTAGTGTGCATCAGGACAGGCTACGGTCCTTGTGTGGAATGATAGGCCGTCGATGCACACATTCAGGTTAAATTTCTTTACGTAAGTCATTTAGAAGCCAATCATACAACTAGGGGACTTCATATTATGGCCTTATAATACCTAGGGAACTCACTTTAGCATCTTCAGAGCCTACTCGCGCCATGTATAGGTAGTCAGCCATACTAACTACCTATAACTCATACCAAACTAATAGAGTGAACATATTACATGATGAGGATATACATTAACCGACATATACCACACTATCTAGGAGTAGAATACAGAGTCTACCCTACTCCGTGGAGGGTTTTCTACTTGCCAAGGGTAGAATTACAACACATCCCATGTAGGCACATGGTTTAGGAAATATCAAAAGGCTAAGTTGTGCTATAGTGTCATACTCAAGTAGAGATACAACCTTAAGCATATACACTCAGTGGTTTGCCTTGGTTCTCATAATTTAATTTTATTCACATGAGTATATTAGAGAAGGTACCATCACTAAGCCTACCAACTCATAATGTTATACATAGGAAACCCAATGACCTAGGCTAAAGACTAACCTAATAAATAAGGATTAAAATGGTTTTTAGAGAAAATAGACTAATTCAAAAAACTTTATTTAGAAGTACTAGAGCCTACATGTCAAGGGACGACGATTGCTTTCGGAAACTACTGACATATAACTAGCAAATGTCCTTAGGTCTTGTAAAGGTTAGGGAGTGTCGTATAAAGGGTAAAAATTGTAAAAATACATTAAATAAGTAAAGTAATACTTTAAGGATAAAAAATTCCATGTGCAACCCCCCAAAGTCCACTCTAACGGTCCTTGAGGAGGACATCACCATTTCCCAACATGTTTCCAAAGGTAGCTTGCATTTGTACATGAAGGAGCATGTCCAAGTCGTATAATAGATTCCCCATGGGACAAAATTATTTGTCCGTGTCATATACGTTGTCGTAGAATCATCAATCTCAAAAATTATTTCTAGAAACTTGAGGTAAGAGCTTTACGACGCAGACTTGTTCCCATACGATAATTTTAAAAATTAAAGTTGAGTTTGACTTAACAAAGTTAGGGGTGTTTTTTATATTTTAGGGTGTTATTAAATATCTATTTTACGTATTTTTTGCAAAAATTTTACCCACCCAAATCTAATTATCAAATTGAAATCTACCTCTCGCTAAATTCTCTCTCTAACTAACGTCCATTGAAGAGCATTTAAGCTTGCAGAAGAATACCAATTCTCCCTGTTTTCTATTCAAATTAATGTCTAAACTATTTGTTAAGGTATGGATTCTTTCACCCTTGCTATTCCTTCCGCCAGAGGTCCATTCAAAGATGATTTCAATTCGCCCCAAAGCAAGGGTTTTTCTATACACATGGGTTCTTTTCTTAATACACAAATTATTGATCAATTAGGATGAAATATGATTAATTAGGGTTGCTTAACTGTATAATGATGGTTAAATCTTGTTGTTCACTGGAAATTCCATTGAACTCATATGTTTCCCAAATTTCATAAATCTTTGATCTTGTTTGATTAATTTGTTGAAGATGATAATCATGTCAATTGTTATATTAGTGTTAATTATGTTATTACTTTATGGATTGCCTTATATTATGTATTGATTGGTTTTTTTTCTTATTCTTTAGGGAAAATGCACAAGTACCCCCTCAACCTATGCCCGAAATCTCAGAGACACACTTATACTATACTAAGGTCCTATTACCCCCCTGAACTTATTTTATAAGTAATTTTCTACCCCTTTTAGGCCTACGTGGCACTAGTTTGAAAGAAAAAGTCAACCAGTGTTGGGCCCACAAGATAGTGCCACGTAAGTAAAAAAGGGGTAGAAAATTATTAATAAAATAAGTTCAGGGGGGTAATAGGACCTTAGTATAGTATAAGTGTGTCTCTAAGATTTTAGGCATAGGTTGAGGGGGTAATTGTGCATTATCCCTATTCTTTAAGAACTCATGAATTTCCCTCTTCTCCTAACCCTAACTCTTGAATTATGTTAAATTATGACTAGAGGTGATGTAATTGAGTATGATCTTTCTTAATTTACTATCCTGTGATATTAATATTCTATTTTATGGGTAAATATCATTGATTTTTGATGAATTCTTCAATTAATTTTTTGAAGGCATTCAGTAAGATCTTCAAGGTCATGAACATGTTGTGGTATTATTATTGGCTTATCTTTTGTAATGTTAGGTAATTGAAGTATGAATAAACAAATATTCAATATATGATCATGCTATGAATATTATGGTTGTTATATGATGATAGGTGTACTCTTATGTGGGATTGAAAGTAATTCCTATGTGCATATTTTGACAATGCTCTGATGTAATGTCACGTGATGTTGAGTTTGAGATTTAAGGACTTTCTCATCCTATAACCTATGAGGTATGACCATATTATATGAGGGGTTAAACATGTAAGACCTATATTATAAATTAATGTTAAGAAGAAGACTTAAGGATATGTCAAAAATAGTATTTAGCTTAACACCGGGTTAACTTGACGATGAGAGGTGTTTTTCACAAATGAAAGGAGGTTAGCACTATGTTCTCTCACGAGGTGGAATCTACAATGCTAAGTACCATAAAAATTTTGTAGTAACAACCTCCTAGTTCATTAACTAGATTCCCTCGTAGGAAACCAAGCTAGTAGATCCACCTAGATGCTATTATGATATATATGCCTTTCATTGGCACGTAGGACACCCTCCTTTTGGAGGGAGGGGTTTACACCGGATTCCATGTTTAGCTCACATGGTCTATGTCGGTTATGGGAAAGTTTCCTGAAAGTGGAATGAATAAATGAAAGTAAGAATATGCACACTAACTAGGTCTTAATAAGAGGTTTTACTTAGTGTTGGTAAGGGTATGGGAATTTACCTATACATTGCACAAATGGACCTTGAGAGAAATTCTAGGGTGGGTTCATTATGTATGAATAATATATATGATGTTTGTCTTATATGATGTTAGTGTTATATGATGTTTGTACCATATGATGTTGGTCTTATATGATGTTGATTTCACTAGATATACATGAGGTTGGTCTACATTGTTGTGTACAATTTTTACTACACTTTTTATGATGTTATTGTCACGACCGGAGTCTATACCCCAGACGTGACCAGCGTTTTTGACATCTCAGAGATTGCAGACAAGCCTACTTACGTCATTCTTACTTCGTCTAGGTTAGTTTTAGCAGAAAATTTGAAACTTTTTGTTTCTTAACATACACACTAATCATTCTATTAGATTCATAATTGTTCACGATCAACCATCTAACATTAAGATCATCAAATGAAAGAAATAGTTTATATTAGCATTAAATGTATACTTGCAAAAATGGCACCAATACAATGTCTGAAAGAAAGCAAAAAGAAGCGCTAGTGGAACATACTCCACTTGCTCAATCCTATAACTAAGCTAAAATAGAATATGCAAGCATCCTTGAAAGCATGAGGTCCTACCTAGTCCGGATGAATGCTCCACATGCGGCTAGTTTCAGCGTCAACCTGTAGCTATAGCATCCACCTGTGCCTGCATCTAAAATTGTAGAGTTCTATAGGGTTAGTACACACTTGTACTATGTATGGGTATATGCAAGCACACACCAAGGACATGCATGAGTAAGAATAGCTCTTTCCTAACGACATGATTATGGAAAGTCAAGTCAGTGGACTTGACAAATTGGGATTAGGAAAATTAGTGAATTTTCCATAATTGGATTAGGAAAGTGAGTGAGCTTTCCAAATTTTGATTAGGAAAGTCGTGCCATGAGAGTAACATGCATCATCATACTTATCATATTGCACACAACACATAACATCTTACACATAGCACATAACATATTGCATGTCATCTGTTCATATGCCATGAGACGTTGGAATCATGGACTTGATATCAGGACTTCCCAAAACTAGGGCTAAACATATGGGACCTCAACTAGGGAGCCATATTTAGAAAACATAGAGTCTGCATCATTCATTCATACGTACTTCATTTTATATCTTTCATAGGCTAGTGTAAACACCAGCTATACCTAGGATGTAGTTTAAGACTTTCATCGGGTTCGCTGTGCAATGACCAAGAATGACCTAGGTTCATTACTTAAGTCTAGCGCACCTCCTGGTCTTCCTATCCTAACACCTTTTGTATTATTAATTTCATTATGTGCATCATTTGAGGATTGCCTCATTCATTCATTGGGAACTATAACTTTTGCCGACATAGATAGGTGAGCATCATGAAATCCAGTGTCTCCCCCACACCGAAAAGACGTGGAATCACTGGCTAAAGTGACTCATTATATACTAGCGTACATGGGAATTGAAACTCGTCAGATCCCTATATTGGCAGTATAGATACGAATACTAGGAGATGTTGCGAGACCCATATCCGGCATGCCGGACAATCTCATCTCATGATAGTTACGTGAACCTCCGCCCTTCTTGAATTAAGGCATCATCGCTCATAACTAGTCTATCGGTGCTCAGTATAAAGTTCTATTACATTCAACACATACATCATGGAAGCTGGCTTCTAGTATGAAAACATCATAGCTCAATTGATTATTTTTGATCTCATCATTAGTATTGAGTGTGTTAATCTCAGTAGATTCATCAGAGTGTTCATTGAGACTGGTCTCATCATTAAGTTTACACTCTCATAGGTGAGTACGTTTTGGTAACATTTACTTACGCTCATTTGAGATTACTCTCATTTTTTACATTAGCCTTATACCATTTTGTCACAACATTCATTAACATTAGCACATTTGCTCTTCATAATTACTCACCCCATTTTTCGTGAATGTTTATTTCATCATATGACAATGCACTTTGTCATTTAGTGTGTTTCACACTGTTACTTGACCCTTCTAGGGTTTCATCATTTCAACATTTCTTTTTTCATTTAATGATTTAATCATATGCCAATGCACTTGGTCATTTAGGGTGTTTCACACTCTTACTTAACCCTTCTAGGGTTTCATCATTTCATCATTGTTCATTTCATCATATGCCAATGCACTTTGCCATTTTGTGTGTTTCACACTCTTACTTAAGCCTTCTAGGGTTTCATCATTTTATTGCGTACATCTTAGGTTCACTTATTTTTAGACGTATTCTATACTTATGGTTCTATACATAAAATCCATGGGGATTCATTCATAGTTCGTTTAAGTGATTCACATCTTTTTAAGATTATGTGGTAAAAGACTTATGCATCTCGTATGTATGCCAAGATCTCGATTTCGATCTAAGTAGGCATCAATATTCTAGAATATTTAATTCGTGTATGACTTATGTATCAATACGGAATTTGGGCAACGAAACCCGTTTTCAAATACCTTTGACAAAACATACATTTTTTTCATTTACTTTATTTGATCAATTCGGCTTGGGGACCCAAGTTTGAGCCCCAATACCTTAATTTTATTTTCCCCTCAATTTTTCCCTTCATTATTCGCTTAATAGAACTAAAATGATATGGGATCGAACCCCTATAACCTCATTTACTTTTTATTTTCAATACTTTTATTTTTTCTCCTTTGGCCGAGGGGTTGTCCGTTCGAACTCTCACATCCCCTCTTTAATTTCTGTTAGTTTTTCTCCTTACATCTTCCTAGGAGGTTATGTGTTCTATTCCCATGGCTCACATCTCTTTTATATAATTTTCATAACTCTCCTTCAATGCCTAGAGGTCGTGAGTTCGATTCCCATGCCGCACATTTCTTTTCTTTCATTTTCTTTACTCTCCTGCCTAGAGGTCGTGGGTTCGATTCCCACGCCTCACATTTGTTTTTAATTCATTATTTTCAAGGTTTTTTACATAGTGAGGTCACGGGTTCAATCCTCCATGACCACACTTGTTTAAATTCATTTCATTAAACATTTTGAATCCTCTTTGCTGACCGAAGTTAGTCACTAGAAGCTAGAAATTTTCTTTTAATTTTTCAGCATCCTTTCATCAAGTTACACCTTAGTTCTTAGGGGAATTTTGTAGTGCATTTAGAACATTTTTGGTGCGTTTTCATGTATTCTTTTAGACAAGAGATTGTTCCTCAAATCAGCCCCATTTAAACTCATATGAACATCACATTTACATCAACATATGTACATGAAATATAAGGAACTATCATGCCATTTCAATTAAGAAACCATGAACAATAGCCACGACAACACACACATACACACGTAGTTACATTTTCGGAAACATCAACATAAGTCACATAATTACAAACATACATATAAACACATAATAATTAGAAAAACACGTTTCATCCCTAGTTTTGTACCAGCAAACAGAACAAACATTGATTCAATGGGAGCTAATGATAGGGACATGCAACGGGGAACATTCCTAGTTTTTGGAATAGATTCGTCTGAATCTTATGGGGTCTCTTTGGAATGGGACAAAGATAGAAGAGAACCCATGCCTTTTTTACGTTAAACCTCGACTTACTTCCCAAATTAACCCACCAAACATATGTCCGAATCCAAGATCTTAAACACCAACTTGACGGAAAACCCTCTATTTGCCTAACATGTTTGATTAGTTGTTTTTTCTAATTTTCATCGTAAGTTCTTCAAGTATGAATAACTTTTGTTTACCTACTGTTTTTGTATGTTATTTGGCAGAGAAAAACGTGAGTGAGAATTATAGAGACGTGAGAGAGAGAGATGAGCTTGGGAGAAGAGTTTTCTAAGGCTTAGGAGTCTAGTTTAGGACTTAGTCAAATAAGATTTTATTTAATTATTAAAAATATGATTTCCTTTTGTTTTAAATCAGCGAATAACTAATAAATAGAAATTAATTACATTAATTTACCAACATAAATTAAAAACAAGTTAATTTAATGCTTCCACATAGGTTGGAACTGGGGTAGAGCAAGACTTCACTTAAAGAGCCCAATTTCGGCCCTCTCTCGCCAAAATGACCCTCCACCTTATTTATTAAATAATTAATTAATATATTAAGGTTAATTACGATACTACCTTATCCTGGAAAAAGACCATTTTACCCCTCCACACCTAAGATTTCCTCTTTTTAAGTCTGGTAAAGACTCCTTTGAGTAAATCGTCTTACTCGAGAGTGCTTCATGATTGGAACCAACATTTGCTAGCTCAAATAACTCCACAAGTTATTTGGCTTGGATGTAGTAAGGGTTGTGAGGTCTGGTTCTACGCGCATCAATCCGTGTGAACCGGTCTAATCAATGGCATTCTAGACACATTAAACATTACTTAGCATATCCATTTTCATGGTTTGTTACAGTTATGTGAAGTAACGACAATACATATGGTGTATTTGCTAGTTTATTTTATTTATGTGGGGTTATGGTGCTTCAAATACACATTTCATTAGTGGACCTGGATTAGGGTTATGAGTAAGGTCTTGTGACGTAATGATGAAATGATCTCTAAACATAAAATTTTGTCTATGGATTTATTATGATGTTACTCTTAACCATGAATATGAATATGTCTTATTGTTATTGTGATATGGACTTTTATGTGTTCTTGGAATGTGCATAAAATCATTAAAAGTTAACTTAGAATGTCGATAACAAAATGTCTCTTTGTGCATGTGTTCAAATTTTTTAGATGCATATATATATGTACTTAGTACAGATTGTTCGTACTAACCCATATATATTCTATTTTCTACATTAAGTACAGGTTCGAGCCATCAATGAATTTCTAGTCCTTCCTTGAAGAACTTAAATTGTTAATCCCAAGTTAGTGAGTCCTCAAGTTCAAGGATAGAGATGATTGATGTAAGAGCTAAGTCCCATTTCTGATACTTTATGTTTATATGATCATGTGAGAAGATTATGGATTCTATTATTATAAATATTAGTAATGATGTCTCACTAAACAACGTCTAGGAAATTCTCACTTCTTTGATATTCTAAAGTCTTGCCTCAAAACTTTTAACTTTATTTTCCCTTTTTTCTAATCCTTTTCTTGTGATTATAGGTTATCACTACTAGAAGTTCAGGTGCAAGCAAAAAGCAAGGTATAAGAGGAAATTGCCAATGCGGAAGTTCCTCCTCAAGATAAACAAGATCCTCCTTAAGAGCAAGTTACTCTAGGTGGACAAGCTCTGGTAAATCCTCTGGTCATGATAGATGGAGAAATAAGGGTGTCTTTCCTAAGCATGAGTCAATTCATGGATACCCAATATGACGCCATAGCTGCTCTATTTCAAATTATGACGGCACAAGCAAATCGAGAAGTTGCACCCCATGTGAATCTAAATTCTAGTACCATGGCTTCTCGTCTGAGGCACTTCTGAAGGATGAACCCTCAAATGTTATTTTTTCATGGATAAATGAACATCCTCAATACTTTTTAGATTACAATTCAAAAATATTCTATTCTATGGTGGTGAGATCAAATAAGAAGTCCAAGACAGACACTTATTAACTCAAGGATGTGGCTCAATCTTGGTACACTCTATGGATGTACAGTAGGGTTTTGAGAGAAGGTCCCATAAGTTGGGAAGTCTTCAGGAGTGCATTTATTTATTGTTTTTTCCTACGGGAGAAAGAGAGGCAAAAGTAGAAGAGTTCATCAACCTTCGTCAAATAATTATGAGTTTTCTGGAATTGTCTTTATATTTCATCAAATTAGCAAATTATGCTTCGTCTTTGGTGTATAATCCTAGAGATGAAATGAGATGATTTGTGAAGGTTGTGTCTTATGATCTTGTGGAAGAGTGTCATATGGAAATGATTCATGACAATATGGAATTTTCTCATTTGATGGTGCATGCTCAACAAGCTTAGGAGAGTAGTCATATGAGGAAAAATTGGTATGCCAAGAGGGCAAGACCCTGTGATGGAGGTACTTCTAAGGTTAAGTTTGAAATTCAAGGCAAACCAAAGTTTGAGAAGAAACTCTCCAACCATGTTCCCTCTAATTTTTCCAAGTTTAACAAGGATAGGGTGTCAAACCCTAATCCTCATGGAGGAAAAGGTTGTGGTTCACAAGGCGAGAAACCTAGTTGTGCCAATGTGTTAAAAAACATGTGGGTAAATGCCTATTTGGTATGTACAATTGTTTTTGTTGTAAAAAGAGTGTTTACATAGTGAGGGATTGTACCATGGTTAAGACTCAAGGAAGGGAGAGTAACCAAGATCAATCAAGTGGTCATAATTTCGATTGTTCTAAGAAGAACCACTTTTATGGTCTCAAATCTAGGGGTGATCGAGAGGATTCTCCCAATGTTTTTACCATTATGTTTCAAGTATTTTAAATTAATTTTTATGTATTTATATGTCATGGTGTCACTTTATTTCTGTTAATGCTTTAGTTACTATGAAATTTGATGTTTTCCCCGATGTTTTAGTTTAATTTTCTTCGATTTATACCCTGGTGGGTGACACTGTGTTGCTAAAAGAGTCTATAGGAGTTTTACCATAATATTTTCCACTAGAAATACATTGGTTGACTGGGTAGAACTTTATATGTTGGACTTTTACGTCATATTTGGGATGGTTTGGTTACATGTTTCTTTTTCTTCAATTGATTGTAGAATAAGGGTAGTTAAATTTCAATTTTTTAATGATCCCGTTTTTAGATTGAAAGGGGGAGACTCCATCCCTAGAGGTCAAATATTTTCATGTCTAAAAGCTTGTAAAATGATTTATAAGCGATGTCTTTATCATATTGTGAGGATCAAGGACCTTGTGTTGGAAACTCCACCTATAGAGTCAGTCCCTTAGTGAAGGACATCTAGGAAGTCTTCCCCGGTGATTTATCCGAAATAACTCCCGAACAGAAATATATTTAATCATAGATTTGATGACGTATACTGAACACATATCAATTCCTCCTTACTGGATGTGTAACTCCACTAAAACGAATTAGGTGAAGCAGGAGCCTAATACATGTGCCATAAGGTTTCAAAATGTTAGAATTGTATGTAATAGTTTTTTGAGGCAGTTTCTAATGTTTGGTGGAGATTGGAGGTCAAACGTCTAAGAAGTTCAAAAGTTTTTACTTTAGACGTGCTTGTGTGTTTTAATGTCCCTTTGCATGTTTTACGTGTTCCCTTTTGTTATAAATTTATGTGATAGGTTTCACAAATCTATATGAGTGTATTTGGGTTTAAAAAGTTCTGTTACAACTCCCCAAAGACCAACCTAAGGGTCCTTGAGGAGGACATAATCTTGGGTTCAAGACTTCCAAAACAGTCCGTAACCACAGAGGGCATCGACGCCACTTTGTCCAATCGATGACCTGTTTATTGGGGCATAACCCCATTCTTAGTGGTGGGAGCTCAAGCTCCCATTTGATTATCATATTACCCAGCACAAACCAAGAAGACGGTCCATTGGTGGGTGGAAAAGGCGTAGGTGTGTCCGTCGATTTACACATTTAGATTTTTTGCAGGTGTCTAAGCCAAGCCAAGGACATTTTAGGTAAATCACCTAGCTTCCTAAAAAATATTTGGGAGGTTAGTTAAGGGATTTTTGGTATTTTAAGTAGTTTTATAAGTCTATAACTCCAAATCTAGTCATTATTCAAAATCAAAACCGAAAACCAAAGAAAATTTATATAGGAACTCCATTGGAGCTTAAAGCACATGAGGGCTTAGATCTTGATTTCTATGTCAATTCTCTTTATATTTCATGGTTAACCATTATTCAAGGTATGATGTTTCATCCTTGAACTCTCTTTCTTGAAGGATCCAAACATCAAAGTGTTTTCCAAGACTTTTCAAAAGATTAAATCTTCAATTTTGACAACTATACATGGGTTCTAGCATAAAATGTTTTGAATCAATTATTTATGATTTAATTGATTTTAAGTTTATGAGTTTAGAAAAAAAAGTCCATAAACCCATGCAAATAATGATTTTCTTATTTTTGCTATATTATGGGTTATTTGGTAATTTCTCTATTGTATAGAATTCTTGTGTAGTTTAGTAACGCCTGGAAAAACTTCTTAAGTGAAACTAGAGCCTAATATGTATGTACTTAGTTTTTTAAAGTCATAAAATTGTTTATAATAATGTTTTGAGGCAGTGTCTAATTTTGGTGATGTTTGGAGGTGAAACGTCCAAGACATTCGAAATATTTTTCTTCACTTGTGCTTGTACGTGTAGGTGTGCATTTGCATATTTTGCATGTGCATTTTTCTGATGTTTATGTGAGAAGTCCTTAAAATTTATAGGAGTGTATTTAATTTGGAAACTTCCGGGCAGAAATCCCCAAGGGACAACCTAAGGGTCCTTAAGAAGGACCAAACTTGTGACATGAAACTGTCAGAAATAATCTCCACCTAGTATTCATTGTGACGACCTGTCATTTGGGGGAGTAGCCACATACATAGTGTAGGAGGTTTTCCCCCTTGATTGAGAATTATCTGACCCCGTCAATGACTTACCAGTACGACCTGTCGATGGGTCTACGCCTCGTAGGTTGGTTCGTAGATGATGACCTACAGATTTTTCTTTGAGCTCTCAACCAAGTCTAGGGTCATTCAGGTAATTCACCTAGTATTCTAAAAATCATTTGGGAGGTTCCTTAAGTTTATTTTGAGTACTTTATGTTGTTTTATAAATCTTTAACATTAAGGGGAGTTCATTATTCTAAATTGAAACCCCAAACCCAAATAAGAACTCTATAGAACACCATGGAAGCTTGAAGGTAGATAGGAGCTTGGAGCTAGGTTTATCCATCAAGTTTCTTTCCATTTCATGGATTAGCATCAATTAATATATGGTTAACATCCTCGAATCTATTTTCTTCAAGGATCCATTCTTCAAAGCGTTTTTCCAAGACTTTATCAAAGTATGAATTTCTAAATTGAAGTCTAGCCACGGGTTCTTGCATAAAACATTTTAAATCGATGTATTTTGATTGAATTGATGTTAATTTCATGATTTTAGACTAAAAACTTCATGAACCCATGCAAACAAAGTAATGGTGGATTTTACTATTTAATAAGTTAATTGATCATGTCTCAATGGTATTGATTTCTTTTGTAGTTTGATTTAGTCTATTGAAGTATGAATCAAGCATGTTTGAATTGTATAGGCTGTCCTAAATTGATAAATTCATATTTTATTATCTTGGATCATTGTATATTGTGATTATTTGATTGAATTCGTGATCATGGCTATTGTTAAGAGATTTTGTGAATTGAATTGGCTATAGATTGGAGTTGTTGTGATTGGATTGGTGTTATGTTTACCTAACCTTCTCGATATTTTTTATTATAGGTATTTCAATTATGATGATTGGTATGGTCAACTTACGGGGGCGGTGCTTATGTTCTATACGTATGAATAGTGTGGCCTCGTCGGCATTACTTTATGAATTATGCTATTATAATGTTTTAACTTGAATATGTGAGAATTGTGAAGGTCTATATGATTTATGCGTATGTGTTCTTCTAATTTATTATATATAATTACGATAGGATTTAGTGATGCTTTATATGTGTATTCTTGAATTTGAGGTGTTAATTTTCCTAGTAGACTATATGAACCTTATGATGAGTTATGTTGATTATTTTATAGGTGTGTGTAGGTTTACTTGTAGTATATTTAGATGAACCTATGTTCTAGTTCAATGATATTGTACTTGTGATTAAATGATAATGAATTGTGTCTTGCTTTGGTAGACTATTCTATCTTACTTAATACATGAACAGTGTGAATATGAATCCTTGACTTTGTATGCTAAAGAACCTTTGTCATTAATGTATATGTATGATTGGAATATGATCTTATGTCTAGATAAGAAGATTATGATACCTTGAAGTTCAAAGTCATAATGTATCCACTACACCATTTTAGGTCTACCGCAACACTAAATCTTGACAACGCTTATAAAGTGTTGCCTAATATACTTTTGGGAACACTTTTAAAGTGTAGCCAATGATTTTGACTTTTAGCTACATTAATTTTAGCAACACTTCTAAAGTGTTCTCTTTAATGGGATAAACTACACTTTATAAGTGTTGTTATAGTTGGCAACAACTATTTACATGAATGGCCACACATTTAAAGTGTGTTATTTTTATAATTGAAAATACAACACATTAAAAATGTGGCTTTAGTGTTTTCACCAAAATTTTATATTCCCTCCAACATTTTAACATTAACATTTCATCTCCCTCCCATTTTTATTTGGCCAAAAAAATAAAACATTAAAGAAAAATTAAAAAGAATAAAACATTAAAGAAATAAAAAAAGGCCACATTTCCTAAAACTTTAGGTGAAGGTCCATTTTCAGCTGAAGAACACCATTCGCGGTAGCTGAAGAAGGATCGAAGAACAGTTGTTGTTCAAGATTGGAGAACACCATTCGTCACATTTATGTTAAACTTCAACTGAAGAACACCATTTTAACCTGAAAAATCAAAGAGCACTGCGATTTCATTGTTCAAGATTGGAGAGCTGAAGAAGACGATTTTCTTCAAAGATTTCTGGGTACACTGTTGTTCCATCATATTTCCTTTTGAAAATTGAAAGAAAATGCTTCACAAATCAACATGTCTCATGTCTTAAAGCTTTAGGTTGTTTGAATAGAGTTTATCAAATAAGAGATTTTACCTTCCAAAGTCTAAGTTATAGCTTTAAGATTTTTATATGCTTGTATGTCAGTCAAAAATTGATGTTAGGGTTTTTATGTTCTTGTGTTGTTGATACGAATTTTGTTGATTTTGGGAGTTTAGTTTATAGTTGTATCACGTATAAATGGGCATATGTAACCTTGGTTTTTATGGGAACCAGAGATCTTATTAATTTTCTGGAATTTGCAGAGTTCTGTTTTAAAAACACTTGTTAACTTTTTTTTAGTTTGCTATGATTTTTGTTTTGAGATTTGATTCTAAATCATGGTTCTCTTCTTTTTTGAACTGTAATTTGCTCAGGATGCACAAAATAGAGTTGCAGCGTATGCTCTCCATCACTTGTTTCCAGATCTCCCAGTTCACATGCCAATTACTGAACCATATGCATCACTTATTTTGCAGTCAAATGTTTGATATTGGTATTACATTAAGCATTTTGGTAACTCAATTTTATACTTCACCCTGATCAAATTGGTCTCAATTTTAAATTAAGCTTGGTTTGTCTTGTGCATTTTCAAGTATAGATAGTAACTTTAGCTAATTCAGTCGTTTCGGCCATAAGTATAGATAGTAACTCTATTTGCTGGAAATCTGTCAAAACGCGACGGGGTCGAAGGAAGACGCGACGGGACGTCGTGGTCACGACGAACCGTCGTGGACCTCGCGACGGGCCGCCGTGGACCTCGCGACGGGCCGTCATAGTCATGAGAGGCCGTCGTGGTCATGACAGGCCGTTGTCATGATGGGCCGTCGTGGTCATGACGGGCCGTCGTGTTCATGACGGGCCGTCGTAGTCATCCGTCGTGGTCATGACGGGCCGTCGTGGACTCCGTCGTCCCATACTTGCAAGTTTCTTCTGCTACTTCTCTGATCTTCATGAGGAACATGCAGGACGGACCGTCATGGCTATGNACGAACATGCAGGACGGACCGTCATGGCTACGACGGTCCGTCACGCTTTCCGTTACAGCTAAATTTTAAATTGATTAATTGTTAAATTTCTTATTTTCGTGTTCTTTCTTGATGGAACAGATTTGTTTACTAGAGGAATTGATATTCAAGCAGTTAACATTGTTTGCATTAGTTTGTGTGCATCATGGTTATTGTATAACACCAAATATTTTATATTGTTTCTTATGAAGTTTGAACCCTAATGCNTTTCATCATTGGTAATTTATTGTTAGTGGCTTTGGTTTGAATTGAGCTAAGGTTTTGTTTCTCTTGACCACTATTCATCTTGCTTGTTTGGTATGGTTGAAGTGTAGTTTTGCTATGTCAGATTTACTTTCCTTGTTTGATCGTGTGGAACATATTAACTACACAAGGAAACTAATCTAACTTTCATTAATTTTTGCTGCTGTTGTAATCTACAATATGGACTTGTCTCTCTTTAGTTGTTGTTAATGTATTTGGTTTAAATTGAGCTAAGGTCTTGCTTCTTTTGTTTCACTGTTTATTTGGCATTTGTATAGAACATTGGCATGGTATGGAATCTGCAATCTGCAGATTTGTTGTTAATGTTTTCTGTAACTGCTGCTTCTATATATAAATATTTCTGTTAGTAAAGTCTATTTTCTTTCTTATTATATAGAATATCCATGTTATAACTATAACTTTTTGACATCCTAGTAGAAGGCATGCTTCCATAACTACAAACAAATATACCAATAATTATTAGGAGAATCTAATTGTTTGTGTCTCCTCATTAATTCCTTTTTTCTTTAGTGTTCGTGTTAGTTTGCGTGCATCATGGTTATTGTATAACACCAAATATTTTATATTGTTTCTTATGAAGTTTGAACCCTAATGCAATTATTTATTGTTGTTGAACTCATTTGGAATTCTAGACACCTAAGGGAAGATCATCTACTTTGAACATCAAAAGACAAGTAGGCATCTACTTTGAACATCAAAAGATGCAACCTAATTTTCTGTAACTGCTGGATTTCATGCCTCTCTATATTGTTGCAATCTGAACTTCTTACCTTTTCTATATAACTTCCAATATCTTATTTATGTAGGGAAATGGAGGTGATCAAATTTGAAGTTGATGATGAAGAGTTTTTGAACTATTGTAAAAGTGTAAATACATATTTGATTTATTGTGTAAACATTTAGAATATTGATGTATAAGTATGAGTATGTACACAACACATACTATCTTTTTGTTGTACATGAAATATTTCTTGAAGTTTATTTGAAATATATAGCTTCAATTAATGATTAATTAGTTCATTTTGTGTTTTAGGTCACTTGTATGTTTGTAAATATATTATATATATTTGTGCTACATGTAGGCTTATAAATGTTGAAGTTACACTTTTTAAGTGTTGCTCTAGGTAGATAAAAAGTTACACTTTAAAAGTGTTGCAATAGATGACCAATAAAAGGCAACACTTTTTAAGTGTGACCAATAAATCTGAAAAGGCAATGCATTTAAGTGTAGTCTAACAAAAAATAGGTGTTGCTAATGCACGTCTTCAATGCGTGCCCTTATACCTATTTTGCTACGCTTTATAAGTGTAGCCAAAGATGACAACATTTAAAAAGTGTTGCCTAATGTCAAAGGTTACGCTTCTTTTGGCCAGCCCCTAAAAAGTGTTGCTGAATGTCCAAAAGTGTAGCCTTTTATCAAAGGCCACACTTTTTGCTAGTTTAGGCTACACTTACATTGTGTTGCTGTAGGCCGAAAATGGTGTAGTGATCCTTCTTGTTTGACTGTTAGATATAGGGGTTGGTTTGCTGGAACGACATGAAATCATCCTTGGGAAAGTCATTGAGCTATCTTAATAACCATTGTAAGACAGCGTAGAGGACCCACATTGGTATGGTGTGTTATTATTTAGTTACGACTAAGATATGTCACCTCTTCATATGCTCATTTATTATACTACTCTATGAAAACAAAGGCTAGCACTGACTGAGTATGCTTTGATAGTACAACTTTTTAATATGAGATTAGAGTACAAAGAAACCCTCGATAATCCTTTACTATTTGCATATATCAGGTGTGTCCTAGTTCTACCATTGGCAAGTAAAAGACCCTCCATCGGAGTAGGGTGTCATATCCGGGGAGCACCCCCTAAAATTAACATGTATCGTCGTTATTGAAGATAACTAATACTATCCTCTTATCATTCTTCATTAAATTTCATACGTTAAATTTCATAAAATTTAAAACTTTTTATTTACTTCTATCTTGAGGCTTGCATAGACCTCTCTCATACACACAATAAATACATAGGGAGTTTACATAAATACCTCACATAGGAATCAGTACATAGTCTTCGACTTTTATTTCTCATACATAAGATAACTATATGGAGTCATAAGAAGTCTAGGATATGTCTCATATATTTCACCATATAAAACAAGTACAACATTTGACATAGTCGATAATTCATAACAATAAAAGCCACATATATACATATACAACATTAGTCTTAAAATGAACGAAAATGAATAAAAGTATCTTTGAGACAAAACAATATTCAATAGAAATATAGTGGCATCATCCTCCGAATGTGAGGACCTACCGAACTTGGAGAATGAGAATCCAAGTCTTCTTCAATGTCCTTCTACAAACTCAACGTGTAGAACCTACATTTTGTAGTAAACATCGAAAAATGAGTTAGTACATCACTAGTACAAGAACCCATATTAGCCAATATTCACATATTCCTTAAGACAACGCCTTATACAAAACAAGACCAACATCATCAAGTATAAATAAGTCACCATGTTTAATGCACCTTTGAGGACATGATCAATACAACTCAAGCATCATGTTATAAAAACAAAGCATATATAAGAGTTCACAACATTAAAACATATAAGAAAACCTCACTCACAACCCACAATAAATTCCACAAGTGAAATTACCAAGTATAGCCCCCATAACCTTACCCAAACAAGTAAACCCAACAGAGTTCTACAAGCAATGTCTAACCATAAATAACATAGCATCAAGAGTAACAATTTTCATATTTAGCAATAAAGACCAATAACATGCTCATGAATGAAACTAACATCACATAGAATCATAAACATATAAAGTCAACATATAGATAATCATTTACTTTTTATAATATATAAAAAACCTTCTAACTTCCCTCAAGGCCAACTGTTGCAAATAATGGGTAGAGTCCCAAACCCCTACCTAGACCAAGTCAAACCCCTTAGGTCACTCTGGTTAGTGTTCACTTTAATATTTCATTTTATTTTCGGGAAAATGGCTTTAACCTTTATAGACAATGTGAGTTAAACATGAAATCCGATGTCATGAAAGCCTATACCGAAAGAAGGTGTACTGCTTGTCAAGGTAGTACTAGAACATTAATATAACATTCTAGGTGGATCCACTATCTAGTACTCCTATGAGGGCAACAGAGTTAAAGAACTAAGAGATATACTTCGCACACTCATGATGCACAATCGCATTACTATTACCATCTCATGAGAACCATTATGAACCTACCTTCCCACATTGGGAAGGGACACCTCTCATATCTAGTTCGCTCAGTGTAAGCTAATGTCCCTTTTTACAATGTCATTAAGGCTTTATTAATCATAATAGCTTAGTATAGGCCATAGAAGACTAACCCCATGTATATTCATAATCATTAGATCATTAGAAATTGCATAAGAATACATTTTCAAGAGTGTAGAACCATATTTTAATGAAGCTTAATACATGAAATTCAAGTGAAATCCTAGAGAAATTGGCGTTCTTCTTCAAGCTTCCTTCTTTATTAATCGGAGGCTGAATAGACAAAGAAAGTAGAGAGGTGAGAGCTTTTGGGTTTGATTTTAAATCAATATATAGACCTCCCACGAAATAAAAAAAAGACCCCTCACTTAAGTTGACTCTTTAATGAATTCAAACTTGAATTCCCAATTTCATATTTTCGTAGGGGAATCAGTTCGTGACGTTGAGCTGCTCCAGCATGATTTTCTAAATTATTTTTCGAGATAGTAGAGTCCGCTACCTGCCCATGATGCAAACTTGATTTTTCACCAAAGGTCCCCCAAATCCGCGATGCGGAGAGACTTTACCTATGCGTATTTTTGGTGCTGCTTTTGCTGCTTGCTTGACCATCTTTGGGGTCCTTTCTGGACCCCTAGGGCGACCATTGGGGAGTCAGAATTATGAGTTTTCACTCTATAGACATAGTTTACTTATTTAAAATCATTCTACAAGTTTTAAACCTTATACAAAACCTCCAAATCTTCCAAAAACCTAAGGATGTTTTACTATTTGAATTAGAATATTTTCCGGACGTCTTGGACTTTTCATAACGTCTTGACTCTAACTCTTCCTAAATGACTTATAATCATTATTTTAGTCATAGTTAATGTTTTAACAGCCTTATTTAAACATGTGAGGCTATAGATTAGGTCTTGGACTTTCGTAGTGTTACATTATTCTCCCCCCTTGGAGTATTCTTCCTCGAATGACACTAAATATCTTTTGAATGGAAAAGATATACTCAATACTTGAAGCCCAACCAACAACATAAATAATAAACATGAGTTGCAACTCAAATAAGGATAATAACATGGCATTTACACATAGAAACTGAAAACATATTTTACCACATATAAGTGCTCAGAATCAAAACATGGGGAATTTCCTTCCCAAAAACAATATGAGCTCAAAAACACAAAAAGAGTCATTTATCCAAAGCTCATTTCAAAAAACATCATCATGCTCAATATCACTTCAGGAAATCAACAACATACCAAATACACAATGTAAGTACAATCAAGCAAATGAACATTTTCTCATGATGACTCATTTTAGCAAAACTGTTTTACCATAAACATGCATACCTTCTACAAAACAAGTCACATACTATTTAAGTCATCAATTTCATTATTCATAGGAACAACTAACATTAGTTAGCAGAGAGATGAGGATAATGATAATTCATAGACCCTCAATAAGAAGAATAGACTCGGGGTCACCAATGCACTTCATAAGCATGGATACATGGAATATCAGATGAACCAAAGCTACATCACTAGGTAATCTATACTTATATGAGACCTTTCAAACCCTTTGCAAAATTTCATAAGGACCCACATATGAGCACTGAACTTACTTTTCTTGCCAAATCACATCACCCCTTTCGTGGATGAAATTTTAAACTCTAACTCTCTTCTCCTCTAGTATAAGACTTTTACCGGTTATAGGCTCTTTTCAACCGGTTCCTTATAGATTAAATCAGGACAAAGAAGTGAATACTAGCAAATTTAAAACCAACCAATAAGAGATCTGCATCTCCTACCAAACAATGCTTCAAAAGGAGCCATGGATATAGTTTAATAGTAACTATAGTTCTAAGGAAACTCAAACAAATGACAAGTATTCATCTCAACTTCCCTTGAAATCAATTACACAAGCCCTAATCATATCCTAAAGGTTTGGAATAGTACGCTCCGCTTGACCATTACTTTGGGAATGGAAAGTGGTGGTTAACTTTATTTGCATACCTAATTCTTTTTGGAAGGACCTCCAAAATCAAGACGTAAATTTAGCACCTCTATAAAAAATAATGGATAAATGGATACCATTAAATCTCACAATCTCATTGATATAGATCCTTGCTTACTCATCCACCGAAAAGTAGTCTTAATGGGGATAAAGTGAACAAATTTTGTAAATCTATCGACAACCACCCATATAGAGTCATTTTGCCTTCTTGTCTGATGCAAACCCACTATGAAGTACATATTAATGTCTTCCCGCTTCCAATTACGAACATGGATTTCTTGAAGTAAACAACCCGACTTTAGGTTCTCGGCTTTCACTTGTTGATAATTTAGACATTTTGTAACAAATTCCACTACGTCTCTTTTTAAGCCGTCCCACAAAAATACATCTCTAAGGTAATGATACATCTTTCTAGAACCCAGATGAATCAAATAACGAGAACCATGAGCTTCCTTTAGGGTCTGATTTCTAAAATCATCCACATTGGGCATACACAACCTCCCTTGGTACCTCAAAGCACCATCCCCCTAAGGAAAATGACTCATTAAGCATACCAAGAACCGATTCCTTTAAATCCATCAATGATGGATCAAGGTGTTTCTTAGAATTTACTTCAAACACCAAAGACAATTCAGATTTATTATGAACCGTAAAACCACTATTATGAGAATCTTGCAATCGGAGACCGAACCGAGCAAACTTATGAACATCTTTCACTAGGTCTTTCTTGCTCTACTCAACATGAGACACACTAACCATGGTCATTAGACTAGAGAATATGCAACCAAATAGGCTTTGTTGGGATGGTAGAGAACACTCATATCGTAATCATTCACAACTCTAACCATTTTTCGTTATTGTAGATTCATCTCCTTTTGCATAAATATATATTGAAGACACTTATGGTCGGTATACACATGCACATGAAAACAATATAAGTAATGCATCCATATTATCAAGGAAAACACCACGGCCACACACTCTAGATCATGAGTTGGGTAGATCTCCTCATGAACCTTAAGTTCCCTAGAAAAATATTCTATTACCTTCCCGTGTTGCATATGGACGCAACGCAATACCACTCGGGATGCATCACAATATTCAATGAAACCCTTAGAACTCTCTGGTAAAGTCAACAGTGGAGCGGTGGTAAGCCTATCCTTCAAGGTTTGGAAGCTTCTTTCACATACCTCCAACCACATTAAATTTACACTCTTTTGGCTTAAAGTAGTCAAAGGAGATGCAATGGATGCAAAATCATCCACAAACCTCCTATTGTACCCGGCTACACCCAAGAAACATCTTATGTCGATTGGACCCAATGGTCTAGGCTGATTTTTAAACGACTCGGTTTTCTTTTGATCAACCTCTACACCCTCACTGGAGATTATGTGACAAAGAAACGCCACTGGTCATAAAAAAAACTCATACTTGCTATACTTGACAAATACTTGATGTTCTCTCAAGACTTTTAATCCCACTCTAAAATGCACCATATGATCACCCTCATTTTTCGAATACACCAAGATATAGTCTATGAAAACAATCACCATGAAATCTAGGTAGTTTTGAAAAACCCTATTAAATAGGTTCATAAATGTCGCCGGAGCATTATCAACCCGAAAAACATCACCATAAACTCATGGTGACAATATCTTGCTCGAAAGGCCGTTTTTGAAATATCTTCATATCTCACCCTAAGTTGGTGATATGCCGACCTCAAGTCAATTTTGGAAATGCATCTTGCCCCTTGGAGTTGATTAAACGAGTCGTTAATTCGAGGAAGAGGATACTTATTCTTAATTGTCATTTTATTAAGTTTTCGTTATACAATACACATCCTAAGCGACCCATCCTTCTTGTTCACAAATAAAACTGGAGCATTCCATGGGAAAATACTAGGTTGTATGAAGTGTTTGACTAGTAAATCCTTGAGTTAAGACTTTACCTCTTTCAATTAGGTCGGATCCATACGATAAGGAGGAATTGAAATGGGATTTGTATCTGGTAGAAAGTCAATATCAAAGTCAATTTCCCGTTTGCGAGGAATTTTAAAAATATGTGAGGAACTTTGGATTCTTAATCTTTGATTCTCACATTGTGGTATAAATACCCTTTGGAGATAATCTTACAAGCCTTTATACAAGAAATTATGTGACCTCTAAGAATAGAATTTCCCCCCTTGTACTCTAAAATGGGTTCATTAGGAAAGTTAAACTTTACAACTCTTTTCCTACAATCACTAAAAGCAAAACAAGTATGCAACCAATCAATACCCAAAATGACATCAAAATCAACCATATCAAGTTCTACTAATTCAACATGAGCAACTCTATTGGGAAACATTATAGAATAATTTCTATGAACTCTTTTTGAAACCACAGACTCACCAACCGCGGTAGTCACCATAAAAGTTTCATTTAAGATATCGGGTAAAATATGAAACTTTCTAGCTCCCCATAGAGTAACAAATGACAAGGTAGCACCTGGATCAAGTAAATCATAAGTCATTATATATAAGAACTGTAAAATATTGGTTACCACATTGGGATAACTCTCTTTTTCACCCCTAAGGAGTATATAAATGATTCTTTCTTTAATCATCAACATTAGAACCACTTGCATGATCTTTATAATACACCGAATGTCTAAAGACTATTCTAGAGACTTAAATGAGAGTCTAAGAGTTGTAAAATTGTTTTAAGGTCAAATATAATCTGTATTAGTCATTAAGGAAGTTTTAGAATCAAAACGTCAAGGAACGTCCATGACGTTCGTAAACTAGTTCAAGAGGTACTAGCTTGCCTTAGTCTATTTGACAAGGTTTAAAGAGTCGAAAAAGGATAAATTTGGTGAAAAGGTGTCTAACACATATGAATTTTGGTTTATAGTTAAAATTTTGGGGTAAAACTCCCCAAGAACAAACCAATGGGTCCTTGAGGAGGACCGTTGCATTCTGGCTAAAGGTTGTCTTGTACAATAAACGACGACTTGCAGGCAACAAGGCGTGTTCAATCGACGGGGCGTCGATTACCACCATCGATGGACACTTAAGTCTATTTCATGAAGGTTTAATTTTGCAAGTCTCTTATCAATACGATGCTGCATCAAGGAGGGTGGTTTGGCCGTTGACAAACCTACGACCTCTATGTCCGTGTCTCGTAGGTTAGGTTATTGTGTTGGATAACATGTTTTAATTAATTCAATTAATTAATTAGGTGGTTAGTTAATTTGTTAGGGTGTAAGGGAGGTGTAATTAAATAATTTAATAAGTTTAATAAATATCCCAAACCGAATTAAACTAAACGTAACTCTCATAATTCACAACACATTATTTCTCTTCCTTCTCTCTTCTTTCTCTCTCCCTTAGAAACTACATAGGAGATAAAGAAAAGGAGGGTTATAGGTCCGTAAGAATACTATTTTTCTCATAAATATTCATCATTTAAAAAGGTATGAGATTCCTTTCACCTTTGGGATTCCTTTCCCCAAAGGGTTCTTCCAAATTGATTTCAAAAGAAGAGTTTGGAGTTGTTTTTTTCTATTAAGAGTTTTGTCTTATAAATGGATTTGTTTATGATTTACATAGATAATTATGAGTATATTATGATGTATTGTAATAAAATTATGCTATTTCTTGATTAATTAGCTTTGTTTGTGAAGTAGATCATGAATTTGAGCTAAGTCCCTAACCCTAGGCTATGAACTAGTGATGGATTATTGTTCAATTATTCAATTGACATTATTATTGTGTTAATTACTAATGTGTGATGATATTACACCCATTGTTGCTTTTAATTGAATGATTTATGGTAAAACCTTGATGATGACTTGTGAAGGAGATTGGGGTAAGTCTTGTAATCCCCAATCTTTACTTCAATTATGATTACCTTTGTTTTGTGATGAAGTGATATTCAATTATACCGTATGATAAGAGTGATTAGTGTTTGTATGATGCTAAATTGAAATTTGATGATTATGTGATGTGAGATTATGCTTAAGATATAATAATCTAAGGTTGGTGATGAAGTACCTATGTGCCTTAGTATGATATAATGATGTTAATGTGCTAATCTCACATATGAGGGCTGAAATTAAAGGTGTTTTCATGCAATTAAAATTGAGCTATGATTATGAATATATAAGGGGTAAACTCTATGACCTAAACCAAATATGATTATTAATGAAAGACGTTTCAAAACGGACTCTAGCTTAGCACCGAGTGAACTAGTAGTGAGAAGTGTACCTTCCCACATAGGGAAGGTAGGATCACTAATGTACTAATGAGATTGGAGACTATAATGCATTTAGCGTAAATAGGGTCCCAACTACATCTCCTAGTTCTTTAAAGATGTTGCCCCCATAGGAATACTAGAAAGTTTATCCACGTAGATGCTATGTTTATGTTTTTGTACTACTTTGGTAAGTAATCCACCTTCTTTTGGTGTAGGGTTCCATGACACCGGATTCCACATTGGCTTATGCGGTCTATTATAGGTTAAGGCAAGATGTTCCCGAAAGTAAAATGAAGTAATGAAGTGGACTCTAACAAGAAATGACTTGAGGGGTTTGACTTAGTCTAGGTAGGGATATGGGACTCTACCTATACATTGCACTAGTTGTCCTTGGCGGAAGTCCTAAAAGGATGTTCTTATATGGTTTTACGATTGTAAATGTAAATGATATGTACATGTTGATGTTAAATGTTAATTACACTATATTATGTTGGTCTCACTTATGAACATCTAATTAGTCTCGAATGCTAAAGAATGACAATTTTTATTCATAAAAATATAGTATTAATAGTGGGCAATTCTTATGGTTCTTATTGGGTTTACTTGATTGATTGAGGTTATGGGGCCTTACATAGTCCTTGCACTATTGGACATAATGGGGGTTCATGACTAAGGGTATTTCTTTGGTTATGACTCTATAAACTCCTATACATGCTTGTTGATATTATAACTTCATGATAGTGTTGTTTTGATTATGTTCTCAATTATGTTCAAATGCATGTAGGCTTGACTTGACTTGGTGGTATATATTTGACCTTAACTTAAGGAATATGTGTTATTGATTTGTATTACTTCTTGAATATGCATAAGTCTTTTCAAATTAAATTAGCATTCTTAAATGAAATGTCCCTTTTTAGCTTGATTTCTATGTTATATATGAATATGATTCCATACTTAGTACAAGTGATGTGCTAACCCCATTTCTACCTTTTTCCCCAACATTTTAGGTTCGGTCATTGAAGGTTCGTGACCACATTGAAAGAAGACTTGAATCTTTTCTCCAAGTGTGGGTTCGTGCTCAAGTCAGAGGATGATGTCTTTTTATTACTTTAATTATGGTTCTTTGTTATCGTCTAAAGACAATCATTTCATTCACATTACTTGAATATATTGTTGTAAGCCCTATATGGCATTTCTACATTGTGTAAGGGCTTATGCCCGTGTTTATTTGACTATGTTTAGATGATTAATATGAGACATCCTTTTTTAAGACTATATTATGTGTGTTGTATATATGTGGCATAAAAGTAGAAGACTAAGGAAGCTTCTTATATGAGGACGCTATGTATACTCCCTATAAATATATTATGTCTAATAGAGAGGTCTAACTAAACCTCATGAAGTAGTTGTAGACGAAATGTTTTAAATTTTTTGAACTTTAACCTACGAAATGTAACGACGAATGCTAAGAGGTTAGTCTTAGTCCTCTCCAAGGACGATGACACCGATTACTTCTAGGGGGTGCTCCCCGCATATGACATGCTTGACCACTACACTTGTCTTGCGCCTTCACATTAGGTCAATCCTTGACTTCATGACCCTCTTTTCCAAAACTGTAGAAATTTAATGTCCCAACTAGAAGTCTCACCAATGCTCTTACTACACTTGAAACAAGTTAGTTTATCACCTTGTGACTTGATACTTCTATACTTTTGGGACATATGGTTAGACACCCTATTATCACGAGTCTTAGGAAATTTTGTAGGAACTTTATTGGAGAACATCTTCTTTAAATTAGGCTTATATTGAATTTCCAAACATCTCTTTGAAGGAGCACTTTCAAAAGACTTACATCTCTTGGACTCTCTATTATTCCTTCTTAACCTACTCTCTTCCAATTGTTGAGCATGAACCATTAGATGAGAGATATTCAAATTATCATGAATCATATTCAAAGAACATTCTTCCACAAATTCATCAGACACTCCCATCTAGAAATGATTCATCTTATCCCTCGGGTTAGACACCAAGGATTAAATATACTTGGAGGATTCATTAAACATTACGGAGTAGTTAAGTACACTCATACCGCCTTGACTAAGTTTGATGAATTTTCCCCCTTACCTTCGCTCAAATCTCTAGGAAAGAACCGATCAAGGAAAGCTTTATTGAAGATCTCCCTAGTCACAAGACCACCTCTTAGCAGACTAATATCTTTCTATTGGGTGTACCAATTTTGGCCCAGATCTTTTAGTGTATAGGGGGCCAACTCGGCCTTTTTGCCCATAGTCACACCATAGAAAATAAGATCTTGTAGACCTTAACAAGGAAATCTTGAGGGTCTTCATCCGCCCTTGACCCGTAGAATATAGGAGATTTTGTCCTAGTAAAGTCTCTCAAGCGAGATGCCATAGTACTAGCATGTAGAGGCATACGGGGAACAACTTCCCGATTCACATGGGCCGTCAAGGCTGGGACTTGAGAAGTGAAATAATCAGCTCGGTAAGTCATGGCATGGGCAAAATATAGAAAATTTGCCCTTATCTCTCCATTTGTCATCGGTGGAGGAACAACCGAAACTCCATCACCCTAACAACTTCTTCAAGTTGGGGGACTTGATTTTCTTACGGAGGAGCATGGTTGTGATGAGCCCCCTCATTAGCAATCCCTTCATCGTCCGTTCGTGTCGCTGCTCTTCGAGTATTCATACCTATAACACACTAAAAGGTTTAGTTGAAAGCACAAATAAAGTTGACTTTAGACGCACTACATAGGAATACAAGCAGATGAGGATTTCCTAAGCAAAACATAGACTCTCGTTCATAAGTGTGGCGCACTTCAAAGTTATGAATAGGAAATTACACAGACATAGTTGAATGAGAAATCCATCCTAAATATATTCAACCTCATGCTCTGATACTATGTTTGTGACAACCAGGGAGCACCCCCTAGAAGTTACCGGTGTTGTCGTCCTCAAAGAGGACTATGACTAACCTCTTAGAATTCATCATTAAATTTCATAGGTTAAATTGCAGAAAATTGAAAACATTTTATTTACTTCTACATTGAGGTTTACATACACCTCTTGCATACACACAAAATTTACATAGGAAGTTTAGATAGATTCCTTGCATAAGAAGCACTACATAGGCTTCTACTTTTATTTCACATATATGAGATAACAATATAGATTCATAATAAGTCTAGGATATATATCATATAAAACAATCTAAAACGAGTACAACATTTGCCATAGTTCACACTTCATTATAATAAAAGCCACATATAGGAATATACAACATTAATCTTCAAATGAACGAGAATGAATAAATGTGTCTTTGAGACTAAACAATATTCAATAGAAAGATAGTGGCATCGTCCTCGGAAGTGACGACCTACAAAACTTGGAGACTGAAAATTAAAGTCTTCTTCAATGGCCTTCTAGAAACTGAACAACCGGAACCTACATTTTGTAGTAAACGTAGAAACATAGGTTTGTACATTGCTTGTACTAAGAATGGGAATATGCACATAACATATTTTAAATCATGCTAAATGGAACATTTTCTAAAAAAAATGCTAAGTTACTTTGAAAAGTCTTATACACAACCAATAATCACATATTGATTAAGACCACATCCTACGCAACACAAGACAAACATCATCACGTATAACCAAGTCAACATGTTTAATAGCATCTTTGAATACATGATCAATACAACTCCAACATCATGTTATAACAACAAAGCATATATAAGACTACATAACATTATAACACATGCAACACCCTTACTCGTAACTCGTCATTAATTCCAAAAGTGCAAAGAACAAGTAAATCCACATCACCTTACTCAACAAAGTAAACTCAATAAAGGACCACAAACAATGTCTAACCTTACATACGGGAGGATCAAGAGTAACCATCTTTATATTTAGCATTATAGGCCAATAGCTTGTTCATAAATGAAACTAGAATAATCTAGAATCATCAACACGTTAAGTCAATATATATATATAATCATTTACTTTATATAAACAACAACCTTAAAATACATCCCTCAAGTACAACTAGTGAAACGTATAGGTAGAGTCCGATACCCCTACCTAGACTAAGTCAAACCTCTTAGGTCACCCTTGTAAGTGTTTACTTTATTACTTCATTTTAATTTTTGGAACAATTGTCTTAATCGATATATACCATGTGAGCTAAACATTGAATCCGGTGTCATGAAACCATATACCGAAAGAAGGTTGATTATGTGCCAAGGTAGTACAAAAATATAAACATAGTATTCGAGGTGGGTCCACTAGCTAGTATTCATATGGGGACAACATAGTTAAAGAAGTAGGATATATACTTGGGACCCTCTTGATGCACAATTGCATTATTGTCATGATCTCATGTGAACCATTGTGAACATACATTCCCACATTGGGAAGGGAGACCTCTCATATCTAGTTCGCTCGGTTCTAAGACAATGCCCTTTTTTTAATGTCTTTAAGCCTTTATTAATTATCATAGCTTATTATAGGCCATAGGCGACTAACAACTTGTATATTCATAATAATTAGCTCATTAGGAATTGCATGAGAATATTCTTTCAATGCAACCCTCAAATGTGAGATTAACACATTATCATCATCATGTCATAGAAAGTCACATGGGAAATACATAACCAACCTTATTTTATTTAATATTAAACATATTCTCACATATTCAAATAATCAAAACTTTTCAATTGCATCATCGTAACAACAACTACTTAATATAATTAGAAGGTATGCTTAATTGTACTTCATTACCAGGTACAAGCCATCACAATTGAAGTAAAGACTCAAGATCACAAAATCTTACCAATTTCTCCTTCAAAAGACATCATCATTTGTCTTACCTCAACCAATAAAAAATCATCCATCAATAGGTGTAACAACATCATACAATAGTAATTATCACAATCACAAAGTCAATTGCATCATCACTATGCAAATTAACTTCAATTCATAATTTAGGGTTAGGGGGTTTAGGTTTCATCATGAATTCATCCAGATTTAGGTCCAATCCCAACAATATATTACAGTAGCAAAAATAAATTAATTATAATAGATAGAACAAGTCTAAGAATCCACATTCTTCAATTCCCATCAATTCGTAAGCAATATATAAGATTTGGAAAAAATTGGGTAAAGGGACATTATCTACACTAAATTCCCCTAATTAACATCAATCACTCAACCATTTATACCTAATTAACCATAAATGATAACAATTATACATAATTAATCATCAATTTCATGTTTATAGGAAAACCCATTAATGGAAGAAAAAACCAAAGGAATAGGGTGATTTAGAAATCAATATTTAAAGGACCTCTTGTGGAAAGGAATCCAAAAGTGAAGAACCCATACCTTAATGAAGCTTAATCAACGAAATTCAAGTGAAATCCTAGAGAAATTGGCCTTCTTATTGAAGATTCTTTGTTCATTCAATGTAGGTTGAATAGAGAGAGAAAGTAGAGAAAGGTGGGAGGTTTTGGGGTTTCATTTGGGGATTCTATATCAGTGAGAAAGTGTGAGAGAAAAGTGATTTTAAATCAATATAAAGACCTCCCAAGAAATACCCAAAAGACTGCTCAATTGAGTTGTCCCTTTAATGAAGTCCCACTTGAATTCTGAATAGCAGATTTTCGTCGGAGAACAAGCCTGCAAGGCGGAGATACTCCTGCAAGATTTTCTAAGTTATTTTTCGGGACAGTAGAGCCCGCTACCTTTCTGGGACAAATACATGATTTTTCAACAAAGTCCCACCAAGTACGCGACGCAGATACACTTTACCTATGTGTATTTTTGCTAATGTTGTTGCAGCTTGCTTGGCCAACTTTGGGGTCCTTTCATGGACCATAGGGCGATTATTGGGGGGCCGGACCTAGATGTTTTCTCTCTATATATATAGTTTTACCTATTTAAAATCATTCTACAAGATTTATACCTCATACAACACCGCCAAACCTTCCCAAAATTAAAGAACGTTTTACTAGTTCAATTAGACTAGTTAACAAACATCTTGGACAATTCTTATGTACTGATTCTTACACTTCCTAAATGGCTTACAAAAATTATTTTAGACTTAGAAACAGTGCTACCAACATTAGTTCAACATGTGAGGCTCTAGATTATGTCTTGGACTTTCAGAGTTTTATATAGGGTAGACTACGAATTCCATACCTAGCTAGTATGGTCTATATCGGTTATGAGAGATACATACTTTTGCTGGATAAGTTCTATGAAGTTTTGGTAGTGGAATTTGACTCTATCTAGTCATTGCACGAGTAGGCTGTGCACATGTTAGTATGTGGGTTCCTTAGATCTTCCCCAAGAGCATAATGTGAATGCCTAAGTGTTTAATGTCTCTTAAATGTATTAATGAACATAGTGAAATAAGTTAAATGTATGTTAATGAAAAGGTTATGACTTAGAGTTGCTTTAAGGATTGCATAGGTAGGCTTTGAGAGGGTGTCTGGGCGTTCTCTTCATGTCTTATTTATGTGAGTCATAAATCAATCTAGGCAGGGAGTTAAATGTATGAAACTTGAATAATATTATCTTACGTAATCAAAATGATTACTTTGGTGTGTATGAAGGAACTGTGTGGGCGGTTTCTTCGTAACACACTCAAGTGAGCATGAGGACAATGTTTGGTAGGAGGGTCTCATGTTTAAGTGAATTGAAGTGAACTTGATGTTATATTGTGTAATATGACTATATGTTCTTATGTTGACTTCTAAGTGACTCTTGTACTTTTTTTATGAAGATTTACTCAAAAAGTGCATGTTTTATACAAATGTCCTTTTAGCTTGATTTTATACCATTACACCATACTTAGTGCATTCTAATGTAATAATTCCATATATTTTATCTTATGTCAAAAGGTTTAGGTGACATTTGAGAGAAGAATTGAAGTGGACGTTTGGATTAGTATTCATTTAACCAAAGTTGGGGTATGTCCTCAACTGATTCAAGGACATCATTATGCTTAGTTTTTTTACTGAAAGTATTGGCATAGACTTAGATATTTCTATATGGTGATGTATGGGCCGTGTCCCAAGATATTCTTATGTGGAAGATGGAAACTCTTAGACTTAGCCTTTTTTTATGATTTTTTAAAAGAGATATTTAGAAGTATTACTATTTTGTGTGAAAAGTTTTGATTTGGCACTACTTTTTAGGTATCTATGCTATGAATCATGTCGAAGGTCTTTTACAAGACCTCCAAGAGGTCAAGTATACCATGGCACGATTTGAGAATACCATATCTTCTAGATTGTACTATTGGGTCGTTACAATGTTGGTATCAGAACATAGCTGATGAAGTAGTCTTTAGGAATCCAAAGTCTTATTAATGCCACGTCTAGTAGAGTCTTATTGTTCGTGTGAGTCACACTCATATATGAGCAAGAGGTTATAGGACTATAGAGTTTCACTTTCTTCATCAATCTTGTGTAGTGACAATGGAGTTGAGGTCATCAGAGTTTATTCTTAATCACTTCTCTTATGAGGAATCATTTCTATGTTCTTCAAGCTACAGGAGCGAATTCGGGTGATGATGCCGGTAAGTTATAGCTCTCTCTCTTGTGTGGTAATGGGTTCCTTCTAAGTGGGGGAGTATGGTGAGTAGTGGAGTTTTTATTTGTTGCCTCTTATCTTTTATTCAATTCAAGCTTGCGCCATAAAGAGTCATTGTAGCATGTTGCATGTTTCATTACGAGTATTCTTAAAAAAATGAATATAAATGATTCCATTCATTGTGTATATTCTGAAGTTATGTTTATGTTGTAGGATGATCATATATGGTTTTGTCTCTTATATTTTCATGCTTCCTTCATAAAAATTGCTTGATAGTTGCAATTTTGAATTATTAGGAATGTTTCATTGTATGGTTTTGGGTGTTCATTGTAAGGATTTTCAAATTTTTTACTAAATTGTTATTTCATAAAATAATTGTTATAATGTGCATAAAATTATTTATATGATCATGATAATGTGTGGAATAGGAGTTGTCTCCTATTTCAAAAGAAGAATGTGAGTCTTATTGGATGATGTGTTGTAGAATAACTTCAATCTTCTCATTGTGTTTTGAGTCTCTTGTTTATGTGAAAATGGTGTTCCTTCTAATTTTTTTGTGTATTGTATGGTATAGTTATGTGCTTCAAGTCTTGAGTTTCTTTTCTCTTGAAAGTTCCTAAAAATGAAGCAACTGTCATTCGAGGACGAATATTGTCGATGTGGGGGAGAATATAACGCCTCTAAAAAAGACGTAGATGAAACTAGATCCTAACAAGTGATTTATGAGATTTTAAAGTTCTAAAATTTTTAGTGATGTTTTGAGTCATTGTCTAATGTTTTGTGATTTTTGGAGGTCAAACGTCCATGAACGTGCATGACTTTTGAAAGATATGCCTAGACACGTACTTGTACGTGTAGGTGTGCCTTTGCATGTTTTATGTGTTCATTATTGTTGAAATTGATTTGAGAGGTCCTTAACATGTATAAATATATATTTAAGTTGGTAATGTACGGGAACAACTCCCCAAGGATTAAACTTAAGGGTACTTGAGGAGGACCCAACTTGTGAGATGAAACTATGAGAAATTGTCTCCACCTACCAAAGGGATTGTAGTCTTGGTGGCGCCCCACGTCTAGGGGGGGGGGTAAACACATACTTAGTGTGGGAGGTTATACCCCTTGATAGGTGAGTCTCTGACCCAATTGAAAACTTGCCAGTACGGCTGGTCGTTGGGTCTACACCTAGTAGGTTGGTCCGTAGATGGTGACCTGTAGATTTCTCTACAAGGTCTCGACCAAGTATAAGGTCATTTAGGTAATTCACCTAGTGTTCTAAAAATTATTGGTGTATTTACTAAAGGTTATTTTGGGTATTTTAATTTGGTTCTAGAACCTTAAGGCGAGTTTATTAGTCAAATTCAAAACACAAAACCAAAAGAAGAAATGTCTGAAACACCACTGAAGCTTGAAGGAATATTGAAGTTTGAAACTTGGTTTCTCCATCAACTCTCTCTCAATTTCACAGTTCATCATCAATTTAGGTATGTTTTTTATCCTTGAATCTCTTTTCTTCAAGGATCCAATCATCAAAGTGTTTTTCCAAGGCATTATCAATATATGATATTCAAAATTGAAGTGTTCTTCCATATAATGTTTTTAAACAATGTATGATGATTGAATTAATGTTATTTTGATGATTTTAGACTAAAAACTACATTAACTCTTGAAAAACAAGAAATTCTATTTCTGACTATTTTATGGGTGATTTAATCGTATGTAAATTGTATTGATTTCCTATTTAGTTTGATTGCGGCAATAGAATTATGAAAGAAGCATGTAAGAACTGTATGTAGACTGCAGTAAATGAATGAATTCATATTGTATTTTTTTGATCATTTTATTGTTATTATTGGATTGAATTGGTGATCTTGGATATTGGTAAGAGCCTTTGAGAAATGAATTTTTTAATATTCTATGGATTGGAGATGTTGTGATTGGATTGGTGGTATGTTGACCTAACTTTCTCTATATTGTTTAGTATAGGTATTTCAATTGTAATGATTGTTATGGTCCACTTATGGTGGCGGTGCTTATGTTATATACTTGTGAATAATGTGGCCTCGTCGGTATTAGAATATTAATTGTGAAAGAATGTGGCCTCCTCGGTATTACTTTGTGAATTATGATATTATAATATTATGATGTTATAAATTGAATATGTGAGCATTGTTAAGGTTTATATGGTTTATGTGTATGTGTTCTTCTAAGTGATTATTTAATTATGATAGGCTATAGTGATGCCTTATATGTGTATTCTTGAAGTTGATGTTTGAATCAACCTATCTGACTATATGAAACTTACGATGAGTTATGTTGATGATTAAGTAGGAGTGTGTAGGGTTACTTGTAGCATACTTAAATGACCCAATGTGATACATTAATGATTGTACATGTGATAAGATTATAATGAAGTGTTTCTTGTATTGGAAGACCTTTGTCTCCTAATTGATATATGAACAATGTTTCTATGAATCTTGACCTAGTAGGCTAAAGTACCTTTGTCATGAATGTATATGTATGATTCGAATATGATATTCAATCTACTTAAGAAGGTCATTTAGATGGAACCTTTTAGAAAAAAGTTTATGATATCCTTGAAGTTGAAAATCATAATGGTATCCTTCTTGAATGAATAATGGACTTAGGGGTTGGTTCTATGGAACAACATGAAATCATCCTTAGTGAAGTCCATAAGATAAGGTGTGTTGTGATTTTGTTATGACTAAGATGCAGTACCTCTTCTTATGCTCCTTTATTTAACTACACTATGAGAACAAAGGTTAGCAACGAGTGAGTATGTTTGGGGAGTAGCTCTATTGAAGATGAGATTAGAGTACCAAGAAAACCTCGATATTCCTTCACCATATGCCTAAATGGGAAATGCCCTAGTTCTACTATTGACAAGTAGAACACCCTCCATTGGAGTAGGGTAGACTCTGAATTCCATGCCTAGCTAGTACAATCTTTTACACTTATTGCCTATTCTCATCATGTGGGATATATACTAGTGATAGATAATTTCTATAAAGTTTATGTAGTGGAATGCAACTCTATCTAGACATTGCAAGAGTAGTCTTTGAAGATGTTTGTATGTATGTTCCCTAGGTCTTCCCCAAGACTATTATGTGAATGTACATAAATTTTGAATGTCTCTTAAATAGCTTAATGAACATTATCACTTAAGTTAAATGTATGTAATAAAAAGGTACTTATCTATAGTAGCTTAAAGTGTTGCTTAGGTAGGCTTGGAGAGGATGTATGGGGGTTCTCTTCATGTCTTAGTTAGGTGAGTGTTAGAGTATTTCTAGTTAAGGAGTTTAATGTATGAAATTTGAGTGATCTTATCTTAGATAATCTAAAATATCACTTCGGTGTGCGTGAAGAGATTGTATGGACGGTCCCTTCATAACTCATTCAAGTGAACTATAAAACAACCTTTAGTAGAAGGGTCTCATGTTTAAGTGATTTGAAATGGTCATGATGTTATATTGTGTAATGTGACTACAAGTTCTTATGTTGACTTGTAAGTAAATCTTATACTTGTTTTATAATGTTTTACTCAAAAAGAGCATGTTTTTATACAAATGTTCTTTTAGGGTTATTTTATTGCATGACACCATACTTAGTGCATTCTGATGTACTAATTCCTTATATTTTATCTTATCTCTAAAGGTGTAGGTGACATTTGGCAGAAGTATTGAAGTGGAAGCTTGGATTAGTATTCAATCAAGCAAAGTTGGGGTATGTCCTCATTTGTTTTTAGGACATCATTTTGTTTAGTTTTCATATTTAAGTTTTGTAATAGACTTAGATATTTCGATATGTGGATGTATGGACGTGTCCCAAGATATTCATGTGTATAAGATGGAAACTTTTAGACATAGCCTTCCTTTAAGGTTTTCTAGAAAAGAGATATTTTGAAGTACTATTTTGTGTAAAAAGTTTTAATTTTCCACTACTTTTCATTTATGTATGCAATGACTTATGTCAAGGGGCTGATACAAAACATCCAAGATGTCAAGTACGTTGTGCCATGATTATAGAATACAATTTCTTTTATGGTGTACTCTCGGGTAATGACAAGTTTACTTTGGGCTATTGATTTATGTACGAAGCATGTTAGAATTATGTGTAGGCTGTCCTACTTTGATTAAATTCATATCGTACCATCTTGTATCATTGTTTAGTTTTTTACTTGATTGAATTGGTTGAATTGGCTATGGATTTGAGTTTTAGGTGTTTGAATGGTGGTGTTTTGACCTAAACCATTCTATATTGTGTAGTATATGTGTTTCAATTGTGATGTTTGGTATGGTCCACTTATTGTGGCAGTGTTTATTCGATATATGTTTTAAGAATGTGGCCTCGTCGGCATTACTTTCTGAATTGTGAAGAATGTGGCCTCGTCGACATTACTTTATGAATTATGGTATTATCATGTAATAATTAGTATATGTGATCGTTGTGAGGGTCTATATGATTTTTGTGTATATGTGAAGTCAAAGTATGAATTCTTCTAGTTGATGATAAGTTTATATAGTAGACTATAGTGATGGCTTAATGTGTTTTACTTCATGTTGAAGTATGAACCTTCTGAGTTGACTATGGAAGTGTTATAATGCACTATGATGATAATATCATTTAAATGAGTAGGGTGACTTGTACTATACTTAGTTGACCCTATGTTCTACTTGAATGTGATTATACATGTAATGAGATAACGCATGTAGGTATATTGTTGGGGTAGACCTATGTCCCTCTAATTGATATATGAAGAATATGAATATGACTATTGACTAAGTAGTCTAAAGCACCTTTTTAATGAATGTGTATGGATCATTGAAATATGAATTTGAACAATGTTCAGTGTGTCATTAATGTGGAACATCGACTTACATATTAGATTATGATATTCTTTAATTTTAATGTCGTAATCCTTCTTGTGTGGATGATGAATTTTGGGGTTGGTTGGTTGTGGCATGAAATAATCCTTAGGAAAGTCATGAAGCTATCCTATTTAACCATTATGTGGAAGCCCTAGGGTACACCCTTTGGTATGGTATATTATGATTTGCTTATGACTTCTATATGGTACCACTTCATATGCAATTAGATTTAACTACTCTATGAGAACAAATTCTAGAACTGAGTGAGTATGCTTGGGGAGTGACTCTATTTAAATTGATACTAAAAAACAAAGAAACCCTTAATATTTTTTAACCATGCACCTACATAGGATATGTCCAAGTTCTACCTTTGGATAGTAGAACACCCTCCATTGGAGTAGGGTAGACTCCGGATTCCATTCCTAGCTAGTATGGTCTATGTCGGTTATTTTCTATTCTCATTATCTGGGATACATTCTAGTGTTGGATAAGATCTACAATGTTAAGGTAGTGAATGGGACACTAATTAGACATTGCAGGAGAAGGCCTTGAAGATGTTAGTGTTTAGGCTCTCTTGGTCTTCTGTAAGACCATTATGTGACGTCCTTAATTGTTGAATGTCTCTTAAATTGCTTAATGACTTAAATAAATTGCATATCAATGAAAATTAACTTATCTAGAGTAGAATTAAAGATTGCTTAGGAATGCTTGGATAGGGTGTATGCGTTGTCTTTTCATGTCTTACTTAGGTGAGTCTTAGAATAAATTCTAGGTAGTGAGTAAAATTTATGGAATGGGAATAATCTTACCATAGGTAGTCTGAAGGATCAGTTATGTGTGTGTGAAGGGTTTGTAAAGGCGGTTTCTTCATAACTTACTCAAGTGAGCCTTAGAATAACATTTTGTAAGAGCGTCTCATGATTATGTATTTTCAAGTGACGTTGATGCCATATTTTGGAATATGAATATATGTGATTATGTTGACTTAATCTTGTTTCTTATACTTGTCTTATGAAGATTTCTTTTAAAAAAATATATTTAATACAAATGTCTATTAAGCATGATTTTACGGCATGTCACCATACTTAGTGCATTCTAATGTACTAATTCCATATATTTTTCCTTATCTCTAAAAGTGTAGGTGGAACTTTAGAGGATTCATTGAAGTGAAGCCTGGATATAAGCATTCATTCAAGAAAATTTGTGGTATGACCTCAATTGATTCAAGGACATCACTATGTTTAGATTTCTTGTTGAATAAATTGTAATAAACATATTTTTTTGTATTTTTTTATGTATGGTCCGTGACCCAAGATATTCTTGTGTCTAAGATGTCAACTTTGAGACTTAGTCTTTCCTATGATTTCTATGAAATACATTTTGAAGTATTATTCGATTATGTGAAATTTTTTAATTATGCACTAGTTTTCATATATTTATGGATTAAATATTGTCAAAAGGCTTGTATAAGACCTACGAGAGGTCAAGTACGCCATGCAATGATTTGGGAATACCAGTTCATGTAAGGTATGCTCTCTGGTCGTGACAAATTTTGTATTAGAGCATAGGTTCTGAAGAAGTCCTTATAAATCAAAATTCACATTAAAGCAACGTCTAGTAGGGTGTTGTTGATCCGTATGAGTCGCGACACATATATGAGCAAGAGTCTATAAGAACGATAGGGTTTCAATTTCTTCGTCACTATCGTTGTGCAATTGAGTTGAGGTTATATGTGTCAATTCCTAATCTCTTCTTTTGTGATTTAGTAGATGAGTACAAGAAGAATGACCGCAATAAAGTTAGAAGAGAAATAGTTCATGAGGGAGTTCCCCAAGGTGTATTAGATCCACTAGGATTTGAACTTCCTCAAGGAGTGCACGTTCTTCCACAATGTTATCAAGTCCCTATTAGAGGTGTAGGTAATGAGGTTCTGATGGTTCCCCCTGAAATTACTAATGGGGAGATTAGAGATTCTCTACTTTCTCTAGTCCAAGCCATGACAACAATGTCAATAGGGGTGTTGAGCCTAGAGTGATGCTATAGAGAGTACTATGACCTCTAAGTTGAGTGACTTTGTGAGGATGAATCCTCCTATCTTTCTTGGTCTAAGGTGGGAGAGGATCTACAAGAGTTTCTTGATGGCGTCTATAAGGATTTTAATGCTATGGGGTGACTTCTAGGGAGAAGTTGAAGTTGGTTACATACCAATTGATGGAATTTGCTAAAGTATGGTACAATCAATTGATAGAAAATCGGCAATTGAGTAGGGTCATACATAGTGCGAATAGTTTAAGGAGTCTTTATTAGGAAAGTAATTTACTTGTGATACGACTGAGGTGAAGGTTGAGAAGTTCATTAACCTTAGACAAGGGAACAGGAGTGGTTAAGAGTATTCTTTGAAATTCACCTTGTTGTCAAGGTATGCCACATCCATTGTGTCTAATCCTAGGGATGAGATGAGTGGGTTGGTGATCAGTGTTGCCGACCTTGTGAAAGAAGATTTTCGTATGACCATGCTCTATGGTGACATGAACTTTTCTAGACTTATGGTGTACACACAATCTATTGACGATTGCAAACTTATTAAGATTTCAAGGAATTTGGAGAGGGATAAATCCGATGAGAAAAACAACCCTAGGTTTAAGATGTGGGATCCAAACCAAGATAAACCTTATGATCCTAAGGTCAAGATCGGGGTGGTAGTATCTCCTATGTTGTTAAGCCTACTTGTGCTAGGTGTTGGAAGAAGCACTTTGGAAAATGTCTAGCCGGTACTGGAGAATTGTTTGTTTGTTGTATGGACGGGGATAAGGTTACGGAATTCCCTACTTTTGCATCTAGAGGAAGATAGGAAAAGAAAGTTCACCTTAGTGCTCCAGGAGATGATTCTCCAAAGAGGAATCGTTTTTATGCTATCCAAGCAAGGGTAGCGAATTCGGGTGATGATGCCGGTAAGGAATGGTTTCTCTCTTGTGTGGTAATGGGTTCTTTCTCAATGGGGGAGTATGGTGAGTAGTATATTCGTGAGTTGTTGTATCTTCTCTTATGTTCTATTCAATAATGTGAGATAGAAAGTTATATTAGTATGTTGCATGTTGCATGGTGTTTAGGAGTCCAGTTAAAAAGAAATTTCATTGATCTCCTTGCATTTGGCATTTCATGGAAATATTTTTTGTTTTTTAAAATGACATTATATGGTTTTGTCTTTCATATTTTCATGCTTCCATGATAATTTTTTTAAGAGATGCATTATTGAATGTTTGAGTATGTTTCCCTATAAGAAATTTGCTACTTCACTGTAATGAATTTGGAAATTTTACTAAATTGTTCTTTCATGAAAATTGGTTATAATGTTTATAGAATTGATGTAAATGAGCATGATAATGTATGAGTAAGGAGTTCCTCTTATATGAAATGAAGAATGTAACTCTTATTGCATGATGAGTTGCAAAAGTTGTTTCTAACTTGTTGTGGTGTTTTGAGTCCCTTGGCTTGGTGAAATTTGTGTTCCTCCTATTTGTGTGTATTGGATAATGTTTGGTATAGTTATTTGATGCTAGTATTTAGTTCCTTATCTCTTGAGTTTGCCTAAAGAGTAGAAAGTATCATTTGAGGATGAATGTTGTCCATGTGGGGAAGAATGTATCACCTCATAAATGAATTAGGTGCAGCTAGAGCCTAACACGAGTGTCATGAGGTATTAAGTCTTAAATGTTCTATAATAATGCTATGTGGCATTTGATATGTTGTGGTTTAACGGTGCTTTCAATGCTTGATGCTTAAGTCTTGTGTGTACTTAAAGCCTTTTTGTAGTTTCTTTAACATTCTTTTGTGTTTGCATTACATAAAAGTTATCAAGGCGCCAAGATGAGGAAATAGCTAAGAAAATGCATAACAAAAATTACAAGGTCATCGACGAACCGTTGTTTGGAACCGTAGATGAGAAATTAAAGACCTTCAAGACCACTCAGGGAAATCTAACCAATAGTTGAACCACTAAAGGGAACGACGGTCTGTCGATGTACTGCACAACCGTTGTTTTGATCAGAGAAGGTTCCAGTACCCCAAGTTCGAAAAATTCTAAGGATGGAGTTACGGAAGGCGTTGATAGACCGTAGACGTACAGACGGATCGTACTGTTGGTCCGACAATTTATTCAGAGAATGTGTAATCTGAGAAGCGAAAAAATATTATATGTCCTGAACGATGGAAGGAGTCTACAGACCATAGATTGATCGATGGTCCTTTAGCTGGTCCGTAAATTGAAGCCTCATGAACTGAGAATCTTTCCTTATTTCAATTCCTTTTATTTAGGACAATGTTTTCTATGAATAGGAATTAAGAACTCATTTTTGGTGTTAGAAGTTGTTAGTATTGTTCTAGTTTTGTTTAAAGATTGGTTGAAAAATCTTTATTAATAATACAATTTTGGGATTTAGTTTTAAGATTTATGCTGCAATTTCAAGTTAATTTTCAGGTTTTTTTATTATTTTTGAAGTAAGGTCATGATTTATTCTTTAAAAAATGTGAATTGTGATCTTGCTTGGATGGGTAGCTAAATATACAACCACGGTTATGGGAACCATTGGTACTTAACAAAGTAGACGTAGCAAATATGCAATTCTTAAATAGATTCTAGCATGCATTGATAATTCTTTTGTAAGGTTTTTATACGAGTGCACGCGGTAGAACTAGTCTTCTTAGATTTAGTGGGATACTATCTCATAGGCTAGTGTCGATTGCTGTGAAGTAATAACTAAGTCATACATCGATTATGATGTCTAATATGAAGTAAAAGGTAAGTAACAGTACTTTGAAGAAGGTACGGTGTGAAATTATCTATATGTCATACAAAGGCTTTAGAGATACATAACTTATCACTTTACATGCCAAACCATAGGGAATAATTGATATTTCCAGGAATGAGAGTTATCAACTATGGAGAATACATAACTCCTTTTTACTTTTGTTTACCTGTTAACTTAGAAGTGTTAAAGAAACTTGTTTCACAAAACTCCTTCTTTCTTTACTTGTTTTTTGGGAAAACCTTGAATAAATAGACATAATCGTACATTAAAGTTAAGCCTCAACCATTTTCATCGTGGGATCAACCCCAACCTTTTATTTGGGTTCTATAGTTGATTATGACCTTTTATACTTATTTAGAGATGTCTAATTTGAGTGTATCGGCATTGTCTAAAGTTTTGTGGAGTTTTGACTTCAACCATCCAAGAATATCCAAGAAGTTCAAAACTTTTGACTTGTAACATTCTTGTGTATTTTAGTTTGCATTTGCATGTTGTACATGTTTGTTTTAGTTGAAATTGATGTGAGAGGTTTCTTACATCTATAGAAGTGTATTTGGGTTGGAAAAGTCCGGGCATGAATCCACATGTACAAAGATAAGGGTCCTTGAGGAGGACCTAACTTTGGGTTCAAGACTTCCTAAAGAATCCCAAACAACGGAGGACATCGACACCCCTTTCTTCTATCGATGACCTATCAATTGTTGAGTATCCCCATACATAGTGGTGGGAGATCCAGATCACATTATATTAGTCTCTTACAAAAACCATGGACAAGTAGCACAGTCCGTTGGTGGGTCGACAAGGCGTAGGTGTGTCTATCAATTTAGACCTGCAAAATTTCTACAGGTGTCTCAACCAAGCCAAGAACATTTTATGTAATTCACCTAGCATCCTAAAATATAGTTTGGGAGGTTACATAAGAGATTTTTAAGTATATAACGTAGTTTTTTAGGTCTATAACCCCAAGTCAAGTCATAATTCAAAATCAAACCCAAAACCCCAAAGAAGAACTCTCTAGGAACTCCATTGGCACTTTAAGCATGGTGGGATCTTAGAGTTTTATTTCTGCATGATTTATATTTCAATTTAGTATTTAATCATCAATCAAGGTATGGTGTATCCTTGAACTATGTTTCTTCATGGAGCCAAACTTCAAAGTGTATACCAAGACTTTTTAAAAGATGAAATATTCTATTTTAATATCTACTCATGGGTTCTTGCCTAAAATGTTTTGAATAAATGATTTATGAATGAATTTATGTTATTTTTATGATGTTAGATCAAAAACTCCATAAACCTACAAGTATCATGATTTGCTTATTTTGGCTACATTATTGGTTAATTACTCCTGTCTCTATTTTAGTGATTTCATGTGTTTTTTACATTAGTCTATTTAATTATGTAAGAAGCATGTTACGATCCTACGTAGGCTGTATTTATTTCGTTTATTTCGTATCATACAATATTGGATCATTTCAAAGTTTGATTATTGGGTTGAATATGTTGAATTGCCTATCGATTTGAGATTTTGGTGTTGGAATGGTGGTATGTTGACCTTACCTCTTATATATTCTCAAGAATAGGTGTTTCAATTGCGAGGTTTTGTATGGTCCATTTATATTTAGTCCGTTAATATTTAATGTGATAATATCATATATTTGTGAAGAATGTGGACTCGTCGACATAACTTTATGAATTGTGAAGAATGTGTCCTATATATGTGTAATGTGATCATTATAAGGGTCTATATGACATATGTGTGTATGTTAAGTCAAAGTATGAATTTTTCTAGTTGAAAATAGTTGTCTATAGTAGTCTATTGTGATGCCTTAATGTGTGTAACTTGATGTTCAGTGTGAACCTTCCTAGTTGACTATGTGTGTTATGATGTACTTTGATGATGATTCTATAAGAATGAGTAGGGTGACTTGTAGAATACTTAGTTGACCTTATCTGCAACTTGAATGTTATTGTACATGTGATGAGATTAAGTATGTGTGTGTCTTGTTGTGGTAGACCTATGTACCTCTACTTGATACATTATGAATATTAATATGACTCTTGATTTAGTAGTCTAAAGCACCATTGTCATGAAAGTGTAGGTATGATTGAAATATGATCTTGAACATAGTTAAAGGGTTCATTAATTGGAACCATTAACATAGATAAAAGGTAATGGTATCCTTGAAGTTGAGAGTCATAATGGTATCCTTTTTGTGTGAGTGATGGACTTGGGGGTTTGTTGGCTGGAACGGCAAGAAATCATCCTTAGGTATGTCAAGAAGCCATCCTATTTAATATTTTTGTGTCATCCTTAATAGACCCCCTTTGGTAATGTGTATTATGATTCGGTAATGACTTCTATATGTCACCTCTTCATATGCCTTTGATCGAAGTACTCTATGTGAACAATATCTACCGTTGAGACTAGAGTATAAAGAAACCACTGATATTTCTTTACCATGTGTCTACATGGGATGTTTCCTAGTTCTACCATTGGCAAGTAAAAAATCCTCCATGGGAGTAGGGTAGACTTTGGATTACATGCGTAGCTAGTATGGTCTATTTTGGTTATTTACTATTATCATCATGTGAGATACATTCTAGTATTGGATAAGAATTATAATATTTAGGTAATGGAATGGGATGCTATCTAGACATTGCACGAGTAGGCCTTGAAGTTGTTAGTGTGTTGGTTTACTAAATCTTCTCCAATAGCATTATATGAAGTCCTTGATTATTTAATATTTCTTAAATGGTTTAATGAACATAATGACTATTCAAATTGCATAAATATGAAAATTTACTTATCTAGAGTAGCTTTGAGTTTAGGTAGGCTTAGAGAGGGTCTATGTGTGGTCTCTTCATGTCGTATTTGAGTGACTCTTAGACTAAATTCAAGGTAGGAAGTTAAATTGATGAAATGGGAATAATATTATCTTAAGTAGTCTTAAGGATCACTTAGGTGTTTATGACGGGGTTGTATGGACGGTCACTTCATAACTTACTCAAGTGAGCCTTAAAATAATGTTTTGTAGGAGGGTCTAATTCTTATGTGTTGTGAATTTATGTTTGTACCATGTTGTGAAATGTATCTATAGGTTGTTATGTTGACTTAATGTGTGTTTTATACTATTCTAATGATGTTTTCTTCAAAAAAAAAAGCATGTTTAGTACAAATGTCCTTTTAGCATGATTTATTGCATCTCAACATATATAGTGCATTATAATTTACTAATTCCATATATTTTGTCTTATCTCTAAAGGTGTAGGTTGCAAGGAGGATAAAAAAAGCTTATGATGAGAAGATGATTCATTGAAGTGAAGCTTGGATATTAGCATTTTTCTAAGAAAAGTTGTAGTATATCCTCAATTGATTCAAGGACATCACTATATTTAGTTTTCTTGTTAAAGACATTGTAATAGACTTTCATATTTCTATTTGTTGATGTATGGGATGTGACCCAAGATATTCGTGTGTCTAAGATGGCAATTTTGAGATAGTGTTTCCTCTGATTTTCTGTGAAAGATTTTTTGAAGTATTATTTGATTGTGTGAAAAGTTTTAATTCCGCACTACTTTTTCATACATTTATGCAATGAATGATGTCAAAGGGATTGTACAAGACCTACGAGAGGTCAAGTACGCCGTGCAATAATTTGAGAATACCATTTCCTCTAGGGTATACTCTCGGGTCATAATAGGATGTCTCAATCTTAGTTGAAAGAATTGAAGGATCAACTCAAGGATTTTCTAGAAAAGGGTTTTCTACAAAAAAGCATATCTCCATGGGGAACTCTAGTATTATTTGTGAAAAATAAAGATGGGTCTCTTAGAATGTGTATTCACTCAAAATTGTAGAAAAAGTTCATTATAAAGAATAAGTATCCTTTCCCTAAAATTGCTAATTTGATTGACCAACTCCAATTGGGAAGTTACTTTTCAAAGTTTAATTTGAGGTCGAGGTATCACCAACTTAGAGTTAGAAGATTTGACATTCCTAATACGGATTTTAAAACAAGATATGGTCATCATGAGTTCGTAGTCATAACTTTTGGTCTAACTAATGCCCCGACGACTTTTCCTTATGAATAGCGTTTTCCGAAATCATCTTTATTAATTTATAATGGACTTTATTGATGATATGTTTGTATATATCATGAGTAAGGATAAACATATGAGTCATTTGCTGATAGTATTGCTAGTCCTCAAGGAGCACATACACTTTTTTACTTATAGTAAAAGCAAATTTTTGCAAAGATCGGTGGCTTTTCTTGGTCATAATTTATCTAGTGCAGGTATTGAGGTTGGTCAAAAAAGATAGAGGTGGTTAAGAATAGGCTTAGACCTTTAAATCCCACTGGTATTCAATGTTTCTTTGATTTTGCCAAGTATTGTAGGACATTTGTTGATGAATATGCATCTATCGCTTCTGTATTGACTACCTTAACCCAAAAGAATGTAAAGTTTGACTGCACGGAAACATATGAGAAAGGCTTCTGAAAGTTGAAAGATATGCTCACCTCTGCACCATTTTTACTTTACTGGAGGGTACAGATGGGTTTTTTGTGTATTGCGACGCTTTACGAATAACTTTGGGTTGTGTCCACATCCAACATTGTAAGTTATAGAATTCTTCTCTAAAAAAACTCAAGGTGCATGAGAAAAATTATCCAATTCATGATCTTGAACTAGAGGTGGTAGTGTTTTCTTTTAAACTATGTAGACTCTATTTATATGGAGTGCATGTAGATGTGTTCAACGATCATAAGAGTCTCCAATATGTATTGACTTAAAAATAGTTAAATCTCCGATAGACAAGGTTGTTAGGGATTTTTGAATGATAATGATATGAGCTTTGTTTCCCACTGTGAGAAAGCCAATGTGGTTGTGGATGCTTTGAGTTGAATGTATATGCGTTGTGTAGCCTATTTTGTCGATGGTAGGAAAAAGATAGGAAAAGATTTACATTGATTTGGCCGGTTGGTTGTTTGACTTTAACATTCTACAAAAGGTGGTTTTATGGTTGATCGTGACACCGAATTATCTTTAGTAGGTGATGTTGATGTCTAATAAACATCTTGATCCTCAATTGATGGAGTTAAAGTAATCAGTTCTTGGTAAATCTAATGAGTCCTTCTTCTAAGGGGGAAACGGAGTACATACATACCAAGGTAGATTAAGCATGCCGAATGTAGATTACTTAAGAGGAAAAATTTTAGAAGAGGCTCAAGGTTCCCGATATTACATTCATCCGAGTGCCACAAAATTGTATCGTGATCTACAAGAGGTCCATTGGTTTAATGGTTTTAAGAGGGATATATTGGAGTTTGTGGCCAAATGTCCTAATTGTAAACAAGTCAATGCCGAACATAAAACAGCGGTAGGGTTAACTCAAGATATAGATATTCCACTTTGACGTGGAAGATGTCAATATGGATTTCGTTGTGGCTTTGCCTTATACAAGAAAAAGCCAATTTGATTAAATTTGGGTTATTCTTGATAGGTTGACCGAATCTTTAATACACTGAAGGTCGATGACCTCACATGATGAACTTAGACTTGAAACACTTTTTATAGGGCTAAAATAATATAATTAAACTAATTAAGTGTTAGAGTCAAGACATCATGGAACGACCATAACGTCCGGTGAATGGTGAAATGTGCACTAATGTTCCTTGGCACGTTTCATGGGATTTTAGGAGATGACATTTAATGAAAATTGGTAAAAAGGTCTTAAACATATAAAGTATTGGGTATAGGTCAAGAACATCAGAGTACGACTCCCGTAGGAACACCGTAAGGGTACTTTGAGAAGACCCTTGCATTTGACCAAAAGTTGTCTATTTGACAGTGACCAAACGACGAGCCGTATATGGGTCAATGTCCCTCCTATAGTGACTTAGGTCTATTCCTAAATTATTATCCAAAATGTTCCAAAAGACCAGTCTCTTATTGAAACCACGACTTGCCAGCACGAGCCATCGATGGAACGAATGGGCATGGGTTGGGGTGTCGTCGATTGGGGTCGAGCTATCTGTCGAAATTTTAAGTTAGTGATTAAATTAGTTAATTGGTTAGTTTATTAATTAAGGGTTAAGGTATTGTTAATTAAGTTAGTTGAGAGACGAAATAAGACCTAAATCTCATTAAACTCACCTAACATTCCATAATTTCCAAACCCAATTCTCTCCAACTTCTCTCTACTCAATCCCTCCCAAAGACCCACCATTGAAGACCAAGGTCCAAGATTCACTATTGCTCCAAAGGCACACGTTTTCACCACCAATTCTCATGGAAATATTAAGGTATTGAAGATATTCACTCTTTGGATCTCTTTCCCTAAGAGACAATTAAAAAATGATTTCAAAAAGATGTCAAAAACATGGGTTTAATTTTAATTACTAAATTGATCTTTCAAATTGATTTGACATTGGTTTGTTTTTATTATTAGTGATACATTATTATTATTTATTTATTAATTGTCGTAGTTCTTAACCTTTTACCTAGGCTATAGAACAATTCATTATATGACCCTTTACCCCTAACCTTAGGTTATGAATAAAATTCTATTAATTAGTGGTGATAATATTCACATAGTTCTTGTATAAATTACTATTATACGATGTTGTTGAGTGGATTGATTGATGAATATGGTAGGATTGATGGTATGTTCTTCAAGGAGGGTTGTGAGGGTTAATTGGTAAGACATTGTGATATTGCGTTATTTACTTCATTGATAATTTCTTATATTTGATAATGGTCTATATGTTATTATATTAAGAATGTTATGATATGATTATTATGATGAAATTCCTTGACTTTGTGAATTGTGAGATCTGAATGAGTATATCTTGATACAAGGTTTAATGTGAATCACTTGTGTGCCTTACTATAATATGATTATAATGTTTTGATCTCACAAATGAAGGTTGTTATAAAAGAAAATTCTCATGCAATACCTAATGAGATGTTTATGTTTTGGTCCTTAATTGTGTTGCCTCCAAAGGAATACTAGCTAGTGGGTCCACCTAGAATGTTATGTTCATATTTTTGTCCTACCTTGACAAGTACACCACTTTCATTCTGTGTAGGAATCCCTGACACCGGATTCCATGTTTAGATCACCTTGTATATTGTCGGTTAAGATGATTGTTTCTAGAAGAAAAAAGAAAGTAATGAAGTGCACACTGACTAGAGTGACTTAAGGAATTCTACTTAATGTAGGTAGGGGTATGAGACTCTACTTATACGTGGCACAATTTGACCTTCATGGAAGTCCTAGGAGATTGTTCTTATGTAATCATTATGTATATTAAATTTATCTAATGTCTTTATATATTGATGAATCTATATTATGTTAGTTTCATTAGTAAATAATGATATTGGTCTATGTTGATGTACATTATTATAAACATGCATGATATGAAGATATATTGAGTGTTGTTATTGCTTATGATCCTTTACTTAACTTACTTGACTATGTGGGGTTATGGGGCTTCACATAGGAATAGGCATAGGAAGGGGTTGTTATTAAGGGTCTTGTGTGATGTGATGTTATGAACTACTGCTCATGAATTGTTTCTATGAAATTATGTTGGAGTTTTCATGCTTAAATTATCTTTATATGATGTCATTTATGTTGATATAACCTTATGTGTATAATATCCATAATTACTTGACTTAATGATGATATTGGTCTTCTGTTTATGATGGACTTGTCTTAAGTAGTGTTATGTCTAAATGGCTTATCTATGTTCTTAATTGTAGATAAAGGCTTTTAGAAGTTATTTAGCATGGTTTGGAACAATATGTCTTTTTAAGAATGATTTAAATGGTTTTATGTGCATTCGTTTTATATACTTAGAACATGTGGTTGTACTAACCCATATTTTTTCTCTTTTCCCAAAAAATATATGTTCGGGCCGTTGCGGTATCAAAGTCGCTTGCAAGAAGACATGGATTTCCCCCCCAAGCTTTGGTAGGTCATCTACTATGAGGATGGTACCACGTGCTCTACCTTAATAGTATTGCTACTATCGTAAAGACATTTGTTGTAAACTCTCTGTGGAAAATATGAATTTTTATGAGGGTTATGACCGAATGTTCCACTTCGGTTTAGATGGTTTAATGTGAGACAATATTTCTAGATTATATAATTGTATGTTGGTTATGTTGACTATATGAGAAGCCTATGTAAGCTTCATATGCAAGGAATCTAAATAAACTCCATATGTTGTATGTTAGAGGTCTATGTATACCTCATTATGTAAAATAATGTTATATATTCCACATTTTTGCATAAGATATGTTATGATGAATGCTAAGGGATTACAAAGTCCTCTTCTAGGACGACGATGCTGGTTACGTCTATGGGTTGCTCCTCGGTCGTGACAAAATATGCCAATTTTATTCTCGTCAAAGCTACTTATTCAGTGGAAGAATATGCTAAATTTGTATCTCAAGAAGATTATGAGAATTCATGTAGTTCCTTTCTCCATTATTTCAGATAGGGATACTCAATTAACTTCTCATTTTTGGAAAGCAATCGAAAGTGGACTAGGTAAAAAGGTTAAACTTAGTATCACATTTGTCCAGACCCTTAAAATGAAGTAAGGTCTCTAGAGCATTACATGTTCCTAAAAAGGTTTATAACATGTAAATAATGTTTTTAAATCTTGTATAGTTTATTTGATGTGATTCGAAGCTCAAACGACCAAGACGTTTAAAGTTAGTCTTTAGACGTGCTACTGTGTCCTTGTATGTTTGCCTTGTTTTTATGATTTTTTTTGAAGCCTATATGTAACACTTCAAAAATCAAAGACGTCTTGTAGAGCATAAAATGAGTTTCATAAGGTTTAGAAACTATTTTAAGGTCTATGTTAATGAATATAAGTCATTTCAGAAGTTTAGAAGAAAAAACATCCAAGAACGTCAATGACGTCCTCAAACAAGTTGAATGATGAACTAGCATCCTATTTGAGTAGCTTTTCGGAGTTGTAAAACGATGAAAATTTGTGGAAGGGTGTATAAAGTGTATTAGATTTAATTAATAGTGGAAACATCGGGGCATGACTTCACAAAGACCAACCAAGGGCCCTTGAGGAGGACCCTTGTTTTTGGGGTCAAAGGAATGCACAAGGCAGTGGGACCAGACTTGTAGTCGACAATCGGTGTGTCAATCGACAAGGGAGTCAATTTCCTCTTTGATGAAAACATAGCCTATGACTAAAATGACGGACCAATGGGACGGAGGGTCCTGTGGCTGTTGTCTCATAGATGGACAGTTGGTCAGGGTCTCATCTGTGAGGGGTCTGTTTTGCTGCACGTTTTCACATAAATTCATTAATTAGTTTGCTTAGTTAGGAGGTTAATTAGGGGTTAAGGTAGATCTAATTAATTTATTTAACAACATATATAAAGTCTCTAACCTTATTAGACTAACCAAAACTCTTATAATTCAAAAACCAGAAACTCTCTTCTTTCTCTATACTTTCTCTCTCCCAAAGTAATCCCGTTGAAGACAAAGCTAGAGGTGGGTTCAAGAGTTTAAAAGGGTCAAATTTCTCCATAAATCTCCATGAATTAGTAAGGTATGGTATTCTTTTCACCTTTGAGACTTCTTTCATCAAAAGGTTCCATAAAATTGATTTCTAAAATTGGATTTTCAATTGGTTTTTCATCCAATATGAAATAGATGATGTTAATTAACTTGTTAATGATTTATTTTAGATATTATGGATAGATTAACATGTATTTTAACTCAATTATGTTATAGCTTGATGGATTTGTCTACTTTGTGGAAGATCACCTATTCCCCTTAACCATAGATTATGATCTTGATATGAATTGTGTAATGTTTGTTCAATTGAATTTGTTATTCGTTGAATTACTACTAAATGATACAATTGTATTTATTATGAATATATTAACATTAATTTGAGTCATATCATTCTATTTAATGAGTAATTGACCTAGGTTATGAATTGTATTATGAAATTGACATATGGCTTTTATCTTAAGCTATGAACTAGTGATGGATTGATATTTAGTGATTCAATTGTCTTTATTATCATGTTGGTTATGTATGTGTGATGATGTTATATCCTTGTTGTGTTCATATAATGTTTTATCGTAATACCTTTATAATGACTTATGAAGGAGACTTAGTATGTCTTGTAATCCCAACTCTTTACTTAAATTATGGTTAATTGTGATTAAGTCATGATGTTGTATTCGAGTATGTCTTGTATTAGGATCTAAAGGATTGGTATGATGTTGAATCGAAATATATTGACAATGATTTGTGAGGTATTAGCTATGATTAAGTGTGATAAGGATGGTGCTGAATTACCAATGTGCCTTATCATGTTATTAAAATGTTAATGTGCTAACCTCACCTATATTAAATGTAATGAAAAGACAATACTTATACAATTCTTATTGATCTATGATGATGATGATTTTAATATAATTTTTAGACCGTAGAACTACATTAAATTATGATTAAAGACATTTCAAAACGGACTCTAGCTTAGCACTGACTGAACTAGATTGAGGATTGTCCCTTCCCACATAGGAAGGTAGGATCACTATAGTGTTCTTGAGATTAAAGATCATAATTCATTTAGAATAAATAGGATCCCAATTATATATTCTAGTTCTTAAACTGTGTTGACCACATAGGAATGATAGCTAGTTGATCCACGTAGTTCTATGCTCATGATTTTGTACAACCTAAGTAAGTATTCTGCCTTCATTTGCTGTAGGGTTTCATGACATTTCATTTCACACTAGCTCATGTGGTCTATGTCTATTAAGGAAGGCTGTTCCCAAAAATGTATAATGAACTAAAGGAATGAACTCTAACTAAGATGACCTAAGGTGTTTAGCTTAGTCTAGGTAGGGTATAGGACTCTACCTAAACATTGCACTAGTTAGACTTGAGGGAAGTCTTAGGAGGATTTTCTTACGTATGTATATGATTATAAATGTAAATTATATGTATATAATGATCATACATGTTAATGACACTATGCAATGTTAAATACTCTTATGAATATGTATTTGGTCTATATTGCTTACGTATGATATTATGTACCCTGAAGGTTAAGTTATGTGAAGTTGGACATTGGTTATATTTCTTACTAGGTTTACTTGATTAAGTGAGGATACGGGGGCTTTGCTTAGTTATTGCACAAGCGAACATAAAGAGGGTCATGAGTAACGGTCTTGCTTTTGTTATGTTTAAATGTACTGTCGTTCATGTTTGTTGAAGTTATAACTTGATGATAAAGTGGCTTGATTATACATGCAAGTATGTGGATATGTTCATTGAACTGACTATGCTTTGTATTGTTGTCTTCTAATGTACATGCCTATGACATAAGTAATACGTAGTATTGATTGGTATGGTTTTGTTGAATGTGCATAAAGGTTTCCAAAGTAAATTGCATAGTTTTAATGAAATGTCACTTTTCTTAGTTGACTTCATGATATGTGTGAAAAAGTTCTCGTACTTAGTACAGGTGGTGAGCTAATCCTATTTCTTCCTTTTAACTAATATTTTAGGTTCCGATCGTTGAAGGGATTTTTGAGACGACTTTGAAGGAAGACTTGGAGTTGATGTTTATGAAAGTTGGGTGGTCTTCATTTTCCGAGGGCAATGCCACTATCAATCTTATGATGGTGCTTTATTATTTTAAGACTTTTATGTTTGTTTACTTTTGATTTGGATATTAAACATTGTATGACCTATATATGGTCTTATTGTATTGATATATGGGCTAGGCCCAAATTGTTATACTCTTACTAGATGGTTTTGAGACGAGACACCTATTTGAGACTATGTTATATTTTATATATTTATGTGCAATAAAAGTAGAAGATAAAGTAATCTTCATGTACGAAGGGTTTACGTTTACTCGATACATATATATTACGTGTGTGCAGAGGTTTATGTAAACCTCAGTGTAGAAGTAATGAAAAGTTTCAAATTTCCGCTAATTTTGACCTATGAATGTAATGATGTAAGCTAAGAGGCTAGTCTTAGTCCTCAAAGAGGCCAACGACGCCAATTATGTCTCGTGGGTGCTTCCCGGATGTGACAAACTTGGTATCAGAGCATGAGGTTAAATATCATTGAGTAAATATATCTCTCAACCATGTCTATGTAGATTTGTACTCAAAATTGTGAAGCTTGCCACACTTATGGATACGAATCTATATGATGTTAGGAAACTCTATCTTTCTTGGATGTCCAATGTCCTGCCTCTACAATTTAGCTCTATGTGCATATGCATGTAATCCTTTTATTGTTATTATAGGCAATAAATACTCGGAGGAACGCGACACGAAGATTTGAGGAAGAGATTACCATTGTGAGAATTCCTCCACGTGGTGATCAAGTCCCTCCTCTTGAAGAAGATGTTAAGGATGACCCAAGTCCGGTCGATCCTCCTCCTTTGACCGATGGTTCCATAAGGTCTTCTTTTTTCTTAATGTCCCAAGCCATTACTACCAAAATACAAGCCGCAACTGCCCAAGATCAAGTTATGATGTCTTCAACTAATCAGGAGGTTGTACATCGCGCAAACCAACAACTTCTTAACATAGCCTCCCATCTAAGGGATTAACTTGAATGAATTCCCCTACTTTTTATGGGTCACAGGTTGAAGAAGACGCTCAAGAGTTCATTGATGAAATCTACAAGATCATCTATGCTATGGTGTTGTATACTAGTGATAAGGCTGAGTAGTAACCTACAAACTCAAAAATGCGGCCCAAGCTTGGTACGTCCAATGGAGAGATAATAGGCCTCTCAGCAAAGGATTGATGACTTTAGAGGTGTTCAAAAGGCTTTTCTAGATAGATTCTTTCCTACGGAATAGAGGGAAGTCAAGGTAGTAGAGTTCATCAACCTTCATCAAGGAGGTATGAGTGTGCTTCAATACTTTTTAAATTCAATAAATTGTATAAATATCCTCCTTTTTTGGTTTCCGACACTAGAGATTAAATGAACCGCTTTGTGACGGGAGTGTTGGATGACTTGCAAGATGAGTGTCATTCATATATGCTACATGACAATATGAAAATTTCTTGTCTCATGGTTCATGCCCAACAAGTGGAAGACGCAAGGGCTATGAGAAAGAGTAGAGATGCCAACAGGGAAAAGTCTTATGATGGTGGTTCTTCTAAATGTAGGCTTGATATCAAGAAAACCTAGGTATAAGAAAAGGTTTCTAACAAAATACCTTCCAAGTTCCCTAAATCTAGGGATGATAGAGTGTCTTACCCTAATTCTAAAAAGGGAAGAGGTACTAGTTCACCATCCAAGAGGCCAACTTGTGGAAAGTGTTGCAAGAAGAATTAAGGGGATTTCCTTAAAAGCAACGGATAATTCTTTTGGTTACATTAAAAGTGGGCACGATGTTTGATATTGCCCAAATGTGATGGGACAAGATAGGAGAGTAGGACATAAAGTTGTTCTAAGGATGCTCTGAAGAAAAATCGCTTCTATGCTCTATGCTCTAGAGATGAGCAAGAGACTTCTCCCGACGTGGTGACCGGTAGTTTAAAATCTTTTCCATAGATATATATGCTTAACTTTAACAAGGAGCTACATTATTTTTTTTCCTCCATTGATATCTATGAAGTTTTAAATTTTTCCCGACATTCCAAATGAACCTTTCATGGTGTCTACCGCGATGAGAGAATTGGTTGTTGCAAAAAGGGTATATAGAAATTGTCCTATAATGTTTCCCACAAGAGTTAATTATGTTGAACTAGTAGAACTTGATATGTTTGATTTTGATGTCATATTGGGTATGGATTGGTTGCATGCTTGTTGTGCCTCTATAGATTGTAGAACAAGGGCGGTGAATCTTAACATTCCAAATGAGCCTATTTTAGAGCGGAAGGGGGGGGATTCTATTCCTATAGGACGAATCATTTCTTGTTTGAAATATTGTATAATGATCTCTATGGTGTGTTTATACCATATAATAAGATTCTAAGATTTAGACTCCGGAATTCCTCCAATTGAGTCGGTCCCGATAGTAAGGGAACTTCTGTAGGTCTTTCCTAATGATCTTCCCGGTATTCCTCCCAAACTAGAAATACATTCTTGTGTCGACTTGTTACTGGATAAAAATCGCATTTCAATTCCTTTTTATCGGATGGCTCTGGCCAAATTGAAAAAGTTGTAGGCTCAACTTAGAGATTTACTAGACAAAGGCTTCAGTAGACCTAGTATTTCTCAATGAGGTGCTTTAGTTTCATTCGTGACAAAGAAAGATGGTTCCCTTAGAATGTGCATTGATTATCACTAACTCAATAAAGTGACTATCAAGAACAAGTATCCACTCCCTCGGATTGACGACTTGTTTTATCAAATCCAAGGGGCAAGTTACTTTTCTAAGATTTATTTGACATCGGGTATAACCAACATAGGGTGAGAGATGAAAATATACCAAAAACAGCATTTTGGAATCGATATGGTCATTATAAGTTCTTAGTAATGTCATATAATGCCCCGGTGGCAATATATGGATCTCATGAATAGGGTGTTTTAAAGTTAACTAGATTCGTTTGTCATTGTCTTCAATGACGACATCTTGGTATATTCAAAAAATAAGGGTGATTATATGGACCTTTTGAGGGTGGTGTTACAAGTGCTTAAGGAGCACCAACTATTAGCCAACTATAGAAAATGTGAGTTTTGGTTGAGTCGGTGGCGTTTCTTGGTCATATCATATATAGTGAGACAGTTGAGGTTGATCCAAGGAAAAGTGAGGTGGTGAAGAATTGGCCTAGACCATTGAATCTAATCGACATTAGGAGTTTCTTCGGTCTAGTGTATTATTATTGGAGGTTTGTAGATGGTTTTGTGCCCATTGCATCTTCCTTGACTAGTTTGATTCAAAAGCTTAAGAAATTTTTATGGCCAGAGGCATGTGAGAGAACCTTCAAAATTTTGAAAGATAGGCTTACTTCCGCTAAAGTGTTGACTTTGCCGAATGGTACCACGAATTTCTTGCATATTATGATGCACCCTGAGTGGTTTTAGGATGTGTGCTGATGCAACATGGCAAACTAGTATTCTATGCTTCTAGGAAACTTAAGGTACATGAGAGAAACTATCAAATTACGATCTCGAGTTAGCAGCCGTAGTATTTTCCTTGTAAATATGGAGGCATTACATGTATGGTGTTCATGGGGATGTTTATACCGTCAACAAGAGTATGCATGTGTTTACTCATAAGGAGTTGAATATCCGTCAAAAAAGGTGGTTGGAATTTTGAAGGATTACGACATGATTGTTCTATATCACCCCAGCAAGACCAATGTTGTTGCGGATGCTCTAAGTCATTTATCTATGGGTAGTGTGTATCATGTAGATGATGCCCAGAAAGACTTAGTGAAAGATGTTCATAGGTTGGATAGATTGGGTGTGAGGTTTGAAGATTATCCAAAATGGTAGTTCTACGGTCAATCCTAACTACGATGCATCATTGGTAATTGAGGTGAAGTCCAAACAACACCTTGATAAACCATTGATGGAGTTGAAGAATCATTTCTTTGTAAGCTTAATGAGTCATTCTCCTTGGGGGAGGGGGATGGAGTTTAAGGAATTGGATTCTTGAAAAATCTCATGGTTTCCGTTACTCCATTAATCCGATTTTTACAAAGATGTATCATGACCTTATGGAAGTGTTTTTGTGGGAATGTTTGAAAAAGAGCATATCGGAATTTTTTGGTAAATGTCAATTTGCCACCAAGTGAAAGCCAAACACCAAAAGCCAGGTGGTATAATTGAAGAGATCAATCGGGATTTTGTGGTAGGTTTGCCTCGGACTCCAAAGCAATATGACTCATTATGGGTGATTATGCATTGGTTGACCGAATCCGGTCATTTTATTCCGATCAAGTCTACTTATTTGGTGGTAGATTATGAAAGGATCTTCATAGATTAGATTGTGTGTTGCCATGGTATTTTGTTATCTATTATATCGGATAGGGGTGCACAACCACATCTAGGTTTTGTAGATCATTTCAACAAGGTTTCGGTACGAAGGGGAAATTAAGAACCTCTTTTCATTCACAAACGGATGGTCAAGTTGAGAGTACTATTCAAACCTAAATAATATGCTTAGAGATTGTATCATTGGTTTCAAGGCGAAATTAGGATAAGCATTTGCCTTTGGTGGAGTAATCTTACAATAATATCTACCATTCATCTATATCTATGGCTCCTTATGCAGCCTAGTCTGGTAGGAGATGTAGATCTTTGATTAGATGATTTGAAGTGGGTGAGTCTTCAGTTTTGGATACCAAATTGATTTATAAGACCTTGGAGAAGGTTCATATTATAAAGAAGTTGTTACAAACAGCCTATAGTCGACACAAGTTATATGCCAATAATAGGAGAAAGGAATTAGGGTTCGAAGAAGGTGATAAATTGTATTTGAAAATTTCACCTATGAAAGGGGTGGTTTGAATTGGCAAGAAAGGGAAGTCGAGTCCTCGTTATGTGGGTCCCTATGAAATCTTGCGAAGTGTAGGTAAGGTTTTATATGAGTTTAAAATCCCTAGTGAATTGACTTAGATTTATCAGGTCGTCTATGTTTCTATGCTTAGAAAGTGTCTTGGTGATCCAGAGTCTATTATTGCTATTGAGGGTCTTGGTGTGAAGGAAAGTCTCTCCTATGAGGATGTTCCAGTTCAAATCCTTGATAGGCAAGTAAGGGAGTTATGGAACAAGGAGGTAGCTTCCGTAAAGGTGTTACAGAAGAATCACCAAGTCGAGGGTGCGACATGGGAGGCGAGGACGACAAAAAGTCCCGTTACCCTCATCTATTTCCTAAATAAGGCTAGTTATTCCTATAAATAATGAAAGTAATGGCTAAAAATTTATGTTGCTTGACTTTTGGTAATGTTATGCATGATGTGCATTTTTGGTGTCATTATAGTGAAATGTGCCTATTTAACTTGAAAATTGTAAATTTTGCTCTTTGTCTTTTTTTGAGTTATGTTGTGCATTTTTATATGGTTAGTCTTCACGAAACTATATGTAGCATGTGGATGAGTTAAGATTTGGCATAATTGACTCATATATTTTAGGTTGAGCTCTTGTTGTTGTGAGAAGGAAATTCCTCATAATGTGATTTTTATCCTTTATGTACGGTAATTGAAGTTTTGAATTGCCTTGTATAAATTATATGACTGATGTTGTTATGTATTGTTTTTGGTTTGGCTTCTACTCTTGAGTCTATTCCTTCTTTCAAAAGATTTTTAGTGTCATTCGGGGATGAATGTTCCAAAGGGGGGATAATGTTACACTTCAAAAATATATGACGCGTTGTAGAGACTAACATGAGTATCATAAGGTTTAGACACTCTTTTAAGGTCTATTTTAATGAATATAAGTCATTTAGGAACGTTAAAGTCAAAACATCCAAGAACGTCCATGACGTTCGGAAACTAGTTCAATAAGGTACTAGTGTGTCTTAGCCTATTGGACTAACTTTTTGGAGTTGGAAAATGATAAAAATTGGTGGAAGGGTGTATAAAATGTAGTATAGTTAATTCTTTGTTGAAATGTCCGGGCACGACTCCCCAAGGACAAACCAAGGGCCCTTGAGGAGGACCCTTCTTTTGGGGGTCAAAGGACTGCCCAAGGCAATGTGAACATGACTTGTATCGACAAACCGTGTGTCCATCAATGGGGCGTCGATTGACTAATTGAATAACACTTATTCAGTTTTAGAGAGACTGGTTTTGGAGCAGTTTCTGACCAAAGCGACGGAACAACAGTACCAAGGGTCCTGTGGCCGTCGTCTAACAGACGAACCATTGTTTGGGGTCTCGTTCGTGAAGATTCTGTGTTGCTGCACGTTTTTACTGAAGTTAATTAATTAGTTGGCTTAGTTAGAAGCTTAATTTGGGGTTAAGGGAGGTCTAATTAAGTTTTTTAACAACCTATATAAAGCCTCTAACCTAATTAGACTAACTAAAATTCTTATACTCACAAACCCAAAACACTCTTATTTGATCTTCTTTCTCTCTCCCAAAGAAACACCATTGAAGACAAAGATAGAGGTGGGTTAAAGACTTAAAAAGAGAATTATTTCTCCATCAATCTTAACCAATTTGTAAGGTATGAGATTCCATTAACCTTTGAGACCTGTTTCCTCAAAGGGTTCCATCAAATTGATTTCAAAAGTTGGGTTTTCGGGTGGGTTTTTATCCAATACGAAATTGATGTTGTCAATAGCTTTGTTTATGATTTATTTTTTATATTATGGATATATAAACATGTATTTTAACTCAATTATGTAATATCTTGATTGATTGGTCTAGTTTTGGTTAGATGACCTATTCCCCTAAAACCTAGATTATGATCTTGATATGAATTGTGTAATGTTGGTTCAATTGAATTTGATTATTCATTGAACTACTACTATATGATGTTACTGTATCAATTATGAATAGATTAAGATAAATTCGAGTCCTATCATTCTAGTTCTTGAGTCTAGGTTATAAATTGTATTACAAAATTGACCTAAGTCACTTGTCATAGTCTATGAACTAATGATGGATTGAGATGTAGTGATTCCATTTGCTTTATTATCATGTTTGTTATGGATATGTTATGATATTATATCCTTGTTTGGTTTAGATAAAGGTTTCTGGTAAGTCCTTGATGATGTGTTTTGAATGAGACTTGCTAAGACTTGTAGTCCAAAATCATTACTTAAATTATGGTTAATTGTGATTAAGTTATGATCTTTTATTGGAGTATGCCTTGCATTAGAATTTATAGGGTTAGTATGATGTTGAATTGAAATTTCTTTAATATAATTTGTCACGTGTTGGCTAAGATGTAAATGTTATTAGGATGGTGATGAATTACCAATATATTATCAGGATATGAAAATGTTCATGTGCGAGCCTCACTTGTATGCATTGTAATTAAAGGACAATACTCATGCAATTACTATTGAGAAATGATGATGATGATTTTTATACAAGGGTTAGACCCTATGACCTACATTAAGTTATGATCATTAATAAATGTATTAAAGACATTTGAAAAAGGACTCTAGCTTAGCATCGACTAAAATAGAGTGAGGAGTGTCCCTTCCTAGATAGGGAAGGTAGGATCACTATTCTACTCTTGGGATTGGATATCATAATGCATGTAGCATAAAGAGGATCCCAATTATATCTCCTATTTTTTGAAATATGTTGCCCCTATAGGAATACTAGCTAGTGGATCCATGTAGTTGCAATGTTCATGTTTTGGTACAACCTTTGCAAGTAGTCCGCTTTCTTTCCTTATAGGGCTTCATGAAAACGATTTCCACACAAGCTCATGTGTTTTAAGTCGGTTAAGGCAATATATTCCCAAAGAGGTAAATTGAACTAAAGGAATGAACTCTTACTAAGATGACCTAAGTGGTTTAACTTAGTCTAGGTAGGGGCATGGTACTCTACCTAAACAATGCACTAGTTAGCCTTGAGAGAAGTCTTAGGAGGATGTTCTTATGTATGTATGTTCTTATAAATGTAAATTATATGTATATAATGATTTTGAAGTTAATGACACTATGTGATGATAATTACCCTTATGAACATGTATGTGGTCTGTATTGCTAAAGTGTGATATTATTTACCCTTTAGGCTATATTATTTGAAGTTGGACATTGGTTATGATTCTTGCTAATTTTACATGATTAAGTGAGGTTATGGAGATTTGCGTAGTTATTGCACAAGTGTACTTAAAGAGGGCTATGAGTAATGGTCTTGCTTTGGTTATGTTGAAATGTACTCTTATTCATGCTTGTTGAAGTTATAACTTGATGAAAGACCGGTCTTGATTATACATGCAAGTATGTGATATGTTCATTGAATTGACTATGCTTTGTATTGTTGATTTGTGATGTACATGCATAAGACTTATGTAATACATAGTATTGATTGTTATGGTCCTGTTGATTGTGCATAAACATTTCCAAAGTAAATTGTATAGTTTTAATGAAATGTCCTTCTTCTTAGCATGAATGCATGATATGTGTGCATATGGTCCCATACTTAGTAAAAGTGGTGTACTAACCATATTTCTTCCTTTTTCCTAACATTTTAGGTTTCGATCGTTGAAGAGCTTTTTGAGATGACTTTGAAGGAAGACTTGGAATTTTTATTCATCCAAGTAGGGTAGGTCCTCATTTTCCAAGGGCAATGCCACTATCAAACTTATGATGTTCTTTAGTATTATAAGACTCTTATGTTTCTTTACTTTTCATTTGGATACTAAACATTGTATGACCTATATATGGTATTATTGTATTGATGTATGGACTAGGCCAAAATTGTTACACTCTTACTAGATGTTTATGAGATGAGACGGCTATTTGAGACTATGTTATATTTTATATATTTATGTGCATAAAAGTAGAAGACCCAGTAATCTTTCTATAGGAAGGGTCTTTTTATATTTTATACATTAATACTATGTGTATGCATAGGTCTATGTAAATTTCAATGTAGAAGTTATGAAAAGTTTTTAAAATTCTGCCAATTATGACCTATGCATGTATTGATGTAAGCTAAGAGGCTAGTCTTAGTCCACAAGGTGGAAGCCGACGCCGGTTACGTCTGGGTGGTGCTTCTTGGATGTGACACTAGAAACAGTGGAGGTAACCCTATTGTTTTAATAAATATGTTTAGGGTCAAAACATGCAGTTATGATTCCCCAAGGACTGACCTAGGGTTCCTTGAGGTGGACCCAACCTTGAGCAAATAAGTTGCCTAAGGCAACAACTTTTGTTCTTCAAAGAAACCCATCTGCGTTTGATACTTCATTCTAAAAAGTTTGGTCCACATTGGAGACCCAAAGAAGAATCTACTGTCCCAAGAATTAGTTCTAAAAATCATGTGGGAACAACATAGTGACGCGGATTTGTTCCTCGACTAAGATTCAGAAAATGAAAGTTAAGTTTTGCATGTCTAGAAGTCCAAAAAATTGTAGAGGTGTTTTGGGTAATTTGAGAGTTGGTTATAAACTATTTTTAAGACCTATGTAATCCGTTTCCCTATTCAAAATCTCAACACCCATTAAGAAATCAAAATCCCAAAAAAACTCTTCTTCTTTCCAAATTTTCTGAAACCTCCATTCGAGACCAAGATAGAGGTTTGATTTTTTGGTTTCTTCTCATTTTTTCCGTGGGTCTTCACTCAATAAGGTACGGTAATTGTTGATCCTTAGTTAATCTTCTATCTAAGGATTTTAATCAACAATTTTCAAAAGTGATTCAAGGACCAACATCCCCAATTTTTAATGTAGCCATGGGTTCATTGTCAAATTGACTTCAATTTCATTATAATGATGGATTTATGCTTAATTACTGTTTTAATTATGAATATCAATCAAATTTCATCAATAACCCATGATCCATCTAATTTATCAAATTGGCCTATCATGTAGTTCTTATGATCTTGATGATATGATTATTAGATTATGTTTAGACTATAATGAATTTCTAATCTCTATATTCCTTTATGTTAATTGATTATGAATTTTCGGGAACTTATCAAGATGATCAATATATTGGAAATTTGGTATGTTTACCTATTTCTTCTAATTATGTTAGAATGTAAATTGAATTGTGATGATTGGTATGGTTCACATATGGTGGCAGTTCTTACATTCTTGTAAATCTTAATGTGTTGTGACATGGGCTTTAAGGCATTATATTTAAGATGAATTAACACGATGATTTCAATTCTTAGAAAGTTATAGGACGTAGCCTTGATTCTAATATCATGTCTAAGCGAATTGATGCTATGTGAAAAAATATGTATATTCTTCCACACTAGTTTCATGATCTAGGTGTGTTAATGATGTTTTTTATATGTGATGACCATGTTAGGGTTAGGGGTTGTGTAGATGGCTAATGATGATGAATACTTTTATATTATGATCCCTGCAGAGATGAACCTTATATGAATGTGTGATCAAAGTATGTTAGGAGTCTTATGCTCTAATGATGAATATATTCTTGTCTCCTATGATGTTATATGAGTGTTTGTAGTATATATTCCTTAATACTCTATATGTGTGCATGACTTTAGACTTTAGTAATATTATACATAAGTTATGATATTTAGAGGGTGTCTTCCTCAAGGTTATGTTATAGCCAATATGTGTTCAAGTTGACGAATGTACATACACACTTCATGCAAGTCCATTGATAGGTTATACTTAGGATTAGTGAGGAAATAACAGTTCTCCTATGCATCGTTACCTATTTCTATGCATGTGATGTATATAATTATGAAGTTATGAACATGTGTAATTTGAGGCGTTATGTGAAGGTAGATCTCAGATTGTATGCACACACACATGATGTTAGATTGTATGAGTATGTGAAACGATATTTATACATCAAGTAGGGTCAATGATGAAAGGACATTATCATGTTATAAACCTTTGAGCAATATAATGTATGAAACAGCAAGCTACTAAAGCTACCATATTCTATGTAGCTCACATGGTCTATATTGGTTATGGATAAGTCTCCAAAAGTAAGGAATAAACTAAGATAAGATTAAGGGATATAATAAGAACTCCTTAAGAAGGTTACTTAGTATAAGTAGGAATATGGACCCTACTTATATGAAAGTAAGACTTATGTGACGGTATGTATGAATTGTATTAATGAATGTATGGCCAAGTGCAATGGGATATGATGAAATGAACATTCACGTAATATGGTTGAGTAATTATGAAGAGCAAATGTGCTAAAGTTAACGAATGTGGTGACAACATTATAAGAGGCTAATGTTACCAAAACGTACTCACCTATGAGTGTGTAAAGTTAATCAAAAGACCAGTCTCTATGAATACTCTAATGAAAGTATTGAGAATAATAAACTTAATACTAATGATGAGATGAGAAATCATTTATTAAACTATGATATCCTCATACTAGTAGCCAGTTTTCATTACGTATGAGTTAAATGTAATGGATTTTTTTACGGAGCACCGATATACAAGTTATGAGAAATGATGCCTTCTTTCTAGAAGGGCACAGGTTCACGTAACTCTCATGAGATGAGACTATCTGGCATGCCGAGTATCGGTCTCCTTGTATCTGCTAGTCTTCGAACCTATACTGCCAATATAGGGATCTGGTGGGGTACAATTCCCCTGTACGCTAGCATGTTTTGGGTCAATTTTGCTGGTTGTTCCACCTCTTTTTGATGTGGGGGAGACACTGGATTTCATGATGCTCACATGATAAATATTGGTTAAAGATAAAGTTCCCCAGGAATAAATGAGTCCAACTTCAAATAATGTACACAATGAAATGAATGATATAAAAGGTGTTAGGATAGTATAATCAAGAGGTGACCTAGACCTAAGTAATGACACTAGGTCATTCTTGATCATTGCACAGCGAACACAATGAAAATCATAAACTACATCCTAGGTATAGCTGGTGTTAACTCTAGGCTATGAACAAAATCAAATGAAGTACGTAGGAATAAATGAAGCAAGCTCTGTGTTTTCTAAAGAAGGCTCCTGGTTGAGGTCCCATATGTTGAGCCCTAATTTTGGGAAAGTCTTAATGTCAAAACCATGATTCCAAGGTTTTATGGCATATGAATTAATGTTATGACCGATGTTATGTGCTATATGCAGGATGTTATGTTCTATGTGCAATATGTTATGTGTTGTGTGCAATACAATATGTATAATGATGCTTGCTACTCTCATGCCATGACTTTCCTAATAAAAAATTGAAAAGCTCACTAACTTTCCTTACCCCATTTTTGCAAGTCCACTAACTTGACTTTCCATAATCATGTTGTTAAGAAAGAGTTGTTCTTTCTCATGCATGTCCTTGGTGTGTGCTTTCATATAGCCATACTTAGTACAAGTGTGTAGCAATCCCATACAATTCAACAATTTTATGTGAAGACACAGGTGGACATAGAGCTTACAGGTTGACCTTGCAGATATCTGGACGTGGAGCATTCATCCAGACTTGCTAGGCTGTCGTTATTATCTAGCTTAAATGTAGACTATAGCAAGGGGAGCATGTTCCACCAGTATTTTTTTCACTTTTGTTCAGACTTTGTATTGGTGCTATTTTGGCAAAAATACGTTTAATAAAATTATGAATTGATTCTTTCACTAGATTATCTCTTTATTAGATTGTTGATTTATGAATGCCTATTATGTTAAGTAGTATGTATACATGTATGTTACGAAACAAAAAGTTTCAAATTTTCCACAAAAATTAACCTAGATGAAGTAAGGAAGACGTATGCAGGCTTGTATGTAACTTTTGACAAGTCAACGACGCCGGTCTGTTCTGGGGTCTAAATTATGGTCGTGACAAAGTTGGTATCAGAGCACTAGGTTAAATTCTGAAAATAATATGTTCACATCAACCACATTGAGTAGTTTATAAGTTATGGTAGTGAAGTGCACCACTATCATTAATTAGAGACTGCATGATGCGTATGAAAATTTCCCTTCTTCTAATCTTATCGTGCCTTTCCTAATGTCTGATTTTCTTTGTGTTATGAGAGTGTTTAATGTCATTTCTTTTTGTTTTAAGATAATAAATACTAGGAGAACAATTGATCAAAGGAGTGGAGGACCAGCTGCTTGGGGCAATCATGTTCCACCCTTGGCTCCAGCCGAAGCAGTGGTTATGCCGGTAAACTCTGCTGGGTTGATTGATGCTGAGGTGCAATCATCTCTGGTCCAGATGGCACATGCCATCACTATGCAGGCCCAGGCAATAACTGACAAGGTCAACTAGCAGAATGTTCATAGGGAGAACCCACTGTTTCGCAGTATGACTTACATACTCATAGACTTTAAGATGATGAATCCTCATATATTCACAGGGTCTATGACTTCGGAGGATCCTTAGGAATTTGTGGATGAGGTGCAAAAGATTTTGGTAACTATGGGGGAAACTGATACTTAGAAAGCAGAGTTAGCTTCCTACAAACTCAAGGATGTTGCACAGACTTTGTGCAAGATGTGGCAAGATAGCCATGTTTTAGGCGGAGTTCCGGTAACTTTGGAGCTGTTTAAGACAGCCGTTCTGGAGAGGTTCTATCCCATAGAGATGAGGGAGGCAAAGGTTGAAGAGTTTATCAACCTTAAGCACGGATCCATGACAGTTAAGGAGTATTCCCTGAAGTTTGTTAGGCTGTCCAGGTATGCTACTTCCCTTGTATCTAACAGTAGGGATGAGATGAGCAGGTTCCTCATAGGAATCACCGGAGATCTTGAGGAGGAGTGTCGGTCTGCGATGCTCCACGATAACGTGGAACTCTCTAGGTTAATAGTGAATGTCCAGCAGGTAGAGCATAGAAGAAAGAAGAGGGGCGTTTGTGATACTAGGATTGTAAGCCTCATGATCAGGCAGGTCCTTGCAATGGGGGAAACAGGAACAACTTTGGCATCTGTGATCAGTACAAATTCATAAAGGGGCAACAGAGTTCAGGGAACTCTAACTTTTAGAGGAATACAACACCTAGAGAAGTCATACAAGAGTCCAAGAAGGGCAACAGAGGTGATATGCAGCATCCCAAAAAGAACTGTGCTAAGTGTTGTCATGCTCACAGTGGAGAGTTAAGACAGAGCACTAATACCTCTTTCGTTTGCGGTAAGAGTGGGAATATGGTTATCGAGTACCCAATGAACAGGGGTCAGGCTAGAGGTAATTCCCAACCTTGTCCTAATCAAGAGAATGCAGCAGCAGTCGAGCCTCTTAAAAGGAACAGGTTCTACGCCCTTAAGGGCAGAGAGGATCTAGAGAAGTCCGATGATGTGGTCACACGTATTCTGCAAGTATTCTTAACTTCTACTTATGCTTTGCTTGATCCAGGTTTTCTACGCTTTCCTTTGTAACTCCTTTGCTTGCTCTAACTTTTGAGATATTGCCTGAAGTTTTGCATGATCCTATATTAGTTAGTACACCTTTTGGAGAAAATGTAAGAACTGATTGAGTATATAAGGATTTTCCAATAGTTGTATGTGGTAAGACTATGTGTGCAGACTTGGTTAAGTTACCCATGCATGATTTTGATGTTATTCTTTGTATGGACTGGCTTTTAGTTTTTCTGCTTACATGGATTGTCGTAGTAGGGTTGTGAGATTTTGTTTCCCTAATGAAGAAGAGCTAGTCTTGGAGGGGTACAACTCGAGTCGTCCTAATCCCTTGATTTCGAACCTTAAGGCCAGTAAAATGATGTCCAAAGGGTTATTCTGTCATCTTGTGAGTGTTAACGATTTAGATCATGACATTCCTTCCATAGACTTAGTGCCTGTACTGAATGAGTATTAAGATCTATTTCTTGATTATTTGCCTGGAGTTCCTCCCACTCGATAGATTGACATTAGTATTGACTTAGAACCCGATAATAAACCAATTTCAATTCCTCCTTACAGAATGTCTCTAGCAGAACAAAAAGAGTTGAAGCTAAAGGTAAAAAATCTCACTGATAAGGGTTTCATGCGGCTAAGGATATCTCCTTCGGGCGCTCTACTGTTTTTTGTGAAAAAGAATGGTAGAACCCTTAAAATGTGTTTTGATTATCGGCAACTAACCAAAGTCACTATCAAGAATAAGTATCCACTTCCCAGAATAGATTACTTGTTCGACCAACTCCAACGGTCTAGTTTCTTCTCGAAGATTTATCTTCGTTCATTGGACCATCAGCTTAGAATTAGTGATAGATATATCCGTAAGATAGACTTTCGTACCTGTAATGGTCATTATGAGTTCCTAGTTACGTCATTTGGTCTCACGAATGCACCTCCTGCATTTATGGATCTCATGCATAGGGTCTTCGTGAATACCTTGACTCTTTCGTTATAATATTCATTGATGACATTCTCATATACTCTAAGAAGAAGGAAGAGAATGAAGAGCATTTGAGAGTAACCTTGCAGGTACTTAGACAGCATCAGTTTTATGCAAAATTGAGCAAGTGTGAATTCGGTCTTAGATCAGTGACCTTCTTAGGTCATGTTGTTTTCGACAAAGGTGTAGAGGTATATCCTACAAATACTGAAGCTGTCAAAAACTGGCCAAAACTTCTTACTCCCATAGATATTCGTAGCTTCTTGGGATTGGCTGGTTATTATTGTAGGCTTGTCGAGGGTTTTTCTTCAATTGCCGCCATACTGATAGTTTTTCTAAGAAGAAAGCCAAGTTTGAATGGATGGAGGCTTGTTGAAAAGTGTTTTTACGAGCACAGGGATAGACTCACTTCAGCCCCAGTGCTTACTTTTCCTAGGTGTGGTGACAATTATACTGTGTATTATGATGCATCTAGGTTTGGTTTGGGTTGTGTTCTTATACAGGGTGGTAAGGTGATAGCTTATGCGTCCAGACATCTTAAGGTCCATGAAAAGAATTATCCCACTCATGATCTGGAGTTGGAAGCTATGGTGTTTGCACTGAAGCTGTGGAGGCATTACTTGTTTGGGGTGCATGTGGATGTGTTCACAGACCACAAGAGCCTCCAGTACGTGTTCACATACATAGAGTTGAATCTACATTAGCGAAGATGGTTGGAGTTATTGAAGGACTATGATATGAATGTACACTACCATCCAGGTAAGGCTAATATTGTAGCTGATGCATTGAGTAGGATGAGCATGGAAAGTACAACCCACGTTCACGATGTGAAGAAGGAGTTGGTGAAAGATATACACAGACTGGCCAGAATGAGTATGCGATTATTTGACTCTACTAAAGGGAGTGTCTAATTTCATCCTATTTCTGAATCATACTTAGTAGATGAAGTCAAGGAGGGTCAGCATCTTATCCTATGTTCATGGAGCTAAAGGACTCATTGTTGGTTAATATGAATGACTCTTTTGCTTTGAGAGTTGACGAATTACTTAGGTACCAGGATAGGTTGTGTGTAGTAAAGTATGGATGATTTGCGAACCAAGATCATTCTAGAGGCCCATGGTTAAAAATATTCCATACATACAGGTTCCACCAAGATGTATCATGATCTTAAGCATATCTATTGGTGGGATGGCATGACGAAGGACATTGCAGAATATGTGGCCAAGTGTCTTAATTGTCAACAGGTTAAGGTAGAATATTTTAAGCATGGCGGTCTTACTCAAATTATTGAGGTGCCGGCGTGGAAATGGGAGGATATTAATATGGACTTCGTGATTGGCCTTCCGAAGACTAGGAGACTGCATGACTCAATATAGGTTAATGTGGACAGGATGCCTAAGTCAGAAAACTTTATCCTTGTGAGGTCTACTTACAAAGCGGAGGATTATGCGAGACTCTACATTGATGAGATTGTGAGATGGCATGGAATTTCTTTGTCTATCATTTCAGATAGAGGAGCTTAATTCACTTCACATTTGTGGAGATCCTTCCATAAAAGCTTAGACACACATGTGACACTTAGTACTGCCTCTCATCCTCAGATTGATGGGCAGGCAGAGCGCAATATTCATACATTGGAGGATATGTTGACGGTGTGTGTGATTGACTACAGGTATAGCTGGGACGACCATCTGCCTTTGATAGAGTTCTCGTATAATAATAACTATCACTGCAGCATTGGGATGTCATCGTTTGAGGCACTGTATGGTAGGAAATGTAGGTGTCCAGTGGGGTTGTTCGAGGTTGGAGAGTCATCCATCTTCGATTAAGAGATCATTCATGAGGCCTAGGAGAGTGTCAAGTTGATTAGGGACAGGTTGGCTACTGCCTAGAGCCGACAGATATCTTATGCTATAAACAGAAAACGACCCATAGAGTTTGATGTTGGTTACCAACTTTATTTGAAGATATCACCTATGAAGTGGGTGATAAGGTTTGTGTAGGAAGGGGAAGTTGAGTTCGAGGTTTGGTGGGCCATACGAGATCTTACAGCGTGTGGATGAGGTGGCATATGAGTTGGCATTGCCTACGGATCTTGCTTCTGCTTATCCAGTCTTTCATGTCTCTATGTTAAAGAAGTGCCTAGGTAATCCAGCATCGATTCTACCTGTTAAAGGTTTGGGGGTCAAGGAACACTTGTTTTATGAGGAAGTACCTGGTCGAGGAACAAGGAGATTGCAACAGTAAAGGTATTGTGGAGGAATCATCTTGTTGAGGGTGCTAAGTGGAAGGCCGAGGCCTATATTAGATACCGGTACCCTCATTTTTTATGTCCTTGAGGTTAGACTTCCTACTCTTAAGTCTAAGTTTCTTTATCTCTCGATTCTTTGTCGATATTGCTTGTTTGTTAATAGTATTTATGTTATGATCTAAGTGGCATTACACTAGATAGTTAGTAGTGTCATTTGGGGACGAATGTTCCTAAGGGGGGATAATGTAACAACCCTAAAAATGTATATGCTAAATAATGCTTAATGTATCTAGAATGCCTACGATTATACCGGGTCATTTAGGATTGATGCGCGTAGAACCAGACTTCTGAACCCTTGTGAAATCCAAGTTAACTAACTTGGGTAGTTAGTTGATCTAGGAATAGTTGGGTCCAGCCATGTATGGTTTTCGAATATGAAGATTTACCTTAATGAGTCTTTACCAGATTTTAAAAGGGAACTTTTAAGTTTAGAGGGTCTAGGGGTATAATGATCTTTTTCCAGGCTAAGGGTAGTATCGTAATTACCATAAATATGTAATAAATTATTTTATTAATAAGGTGGAGGGGTATTTTTGGGAGAGAGGGCAGAAAATTTTCCCTTGAAGTGAAGTTTTGCTCCACCTGGGTTTGAACCTAGGTGGAAGAAATGATTTAAACTGTTTTTTTTAAATTGGTAATTAATTTAATTAATTAATATTTATTGGTTGATTTAAAATAAAAAGGAAATTATATTTTACCATTTAACTAAATCTTATTTGACTAAGTCCTACACTAAACTCCTAATCCTAAGAAAACTCTCCTTACACACGTCTATCTCTCAACATACGATCATTCTCTTTTCTCTCAATCACGTTCTCTCTGCCTAAACAACTACAAGAAAAGAAAAATTACTAACGTTCTTCAAACTTGAAGAACTTACACGAAAAATATACACAAACAAGTGAATAAAAACTATTAGGCAAAAAGGGAAGGTCTTCCGTCTAATTTTGTGTTTAGCTTTCGGTTTGGACGTGTGTTTGGAGGAGTTCTTTTGGCAGAAAGTCGAGGTTTGAATGTCAAAAAATGTATGGGTTCTCATCTCTCATTGTCCCTTTCCGAAGAGACCCCTTAGGTTCAGACGAATCTATTCAAAAAACTGGGGTTGTTCCCCATTGCATGTCCTTGCTACTAGCTCCCTTCGAAACATAGGTTGGGTATGTTTGTTGGTACAAAATAGGGATGTAATTTGTTTTGGTGATGATTATGTTTATGTAAGTATGTTTGGAATTATGTGAATGTTGAGCATGTTGTCCGAAATTAAGTGAAAAATTATGTGTGTGCAATGTGTAGCCGTGATATACACTCTTGGATTCAAGTTCGAATAATGACATGTTTATGACTGTATTTCATGTGCACAAACTTGATTAAACAGTGATGTAAAAATTCTGATTCGAGTGCAAACTAATAGTCAAATGAATCCATGTAAATTCACCTAAAAAACTGACTAAAAACTACTTAAAATGTCTAAACATTTAATGCGAAAGAGGTGACGAACTAGGCTACAAAAATTTCCAGCATCTTGTTGATGAGTTTCGACCAAGCTAAGGGGATTATCATGCAATGTAAAAATGAATTAAAATATGTGAGTCCACTGACAATCAAACACGTGAACTCACCATGTTAAAAATCATTGAAAAAAATATGAGAAAAAGAGAATGTGGCATGTGGGATGCGAACCCATGTGCCTTAATCCGAAAATGAAATAAAAAAATTTAATAAAAAAATGAGAGGAGTGGGATTCGAACCCACCACCTCTCAATTTTATTTGAGGAGGAATCGGAAAAAAAAACTAAGAGGTTTAGGCATGTGGGAATCGAACCCATGACTTCTATGTAGAACCAAGGAAAATTAAGGAGAAAAAAAATTAAAGAAAGACTGTGGGAGTTCGATCCCACATACTCTCTATCCCACTGAGCAATATTTTAAGAGAGAAATTACGGGAAAAAAAATTAAATGGAGGTGTTGGAGCCTGATCTTGGGTCTTCAAGCCGTGTGGATTAAACCAAAATAAATAAAAATGTAAGTGTTGTCCATGGGATTTTAAATTGGGTTCCCTTGCCCAAATTCCGTATTAATACATAAGTCATACGTGAATAAATGTTCAAATAATGCTGGCTAGATAGATCAAAATCAATGATATTGGCATACACACAAGATGCATAAGTCTTGTACGACATAATCTTAGGAACATATGAATCATTCAAACGAACTATTAATGAAGCATCATGGCTTGTATGTATAGACCCATGAGTCTAGAATGCGTTTAAAAGTAAGTGAACCTATGATGTATGTAATGAAATCATGAAAACATAGAAGGGTTAAGTATGAGTGTGAAACACACTAAATGTCCAAGTACGTTGGCATATGATGAAATGAACAATTAAGTGATGAAAACCTGGGAGGATTAAGTAAGAGTGTGAAACACACTAAATGCCCAAGTGCATTGGCATATGATGAAATGAACATTCACGTAATAAGGGTGAGTAATTATGAAGAGCAAATGTGCTAAAGTTAATTAATATGGTGACAAAATGATAAGAGGCTAATGTAAAAGATGAGAGTAATCTCAAATGAGACTAAGTGAAAGTTACAAAAATGTACTCACCTAAGATAGTGTAAGGTTAATGAAGAGACTAGTCTCTATGAACACTCTAATGAAAGTATTGAGAATAATATACTTAACACTTATGATGAGATGAAAAATAATCTATTGAGCTATGATGTCTTCATACTAGAATACGACTTCCATGATGTATGAGTTGAATGTAATGGAACTTTATACTAAGCACTGATAGAGTAGCTATGAGCGGTAATGCCTTCTTTCGGGAAGGGTGGAGGTTCACGTAACTCTCGTGAGATGAGATTGTCTCGCATGCCGGGTGTAGTTCTCCTTATATCTCCTAGTCTTAGAACCTATACTGCCAATATAGGGATCTGGCGGGGTTCAATTCCCATGTGCGGTAGCATGTTTTGGGTAACTTTGGCCGGTGATTCCACCTCTTTTCGGTGTCGGGGAGACACTGGATTTCATGATGCTCACATGATCTGTCAGTTAAAGTTAAAGTTCCACATGAATGAATAAGGACAACCTCAAATTATGTACGCAATGAAATGAATGATACCAATAGGATAGGATAATCAAGAGGTGAGCTAGACCTAAGTAATTACACTAGGTCATTCTTGATCATTGCACAGCGAATCCGATGAAAGTCTTAAACTACATTCTAGGTATTGTTGGTGTTCACACCTGCCTATGAACGAAATGAAGTGAAGTACATATGAATGAATGAAGCAGACTCTATGTTTGCTAAAGAAGGCTCCGTAGTTGAGGTCTCTTATGTTAAGCCCTCATTTTGTGAAAGTCTTAATGTCAAGACCATGATTCCAAGGTCTCATGGCATCTGAATGAATGTTATAGACGATGTTATGTGCTATATGCATTATGTTATGTGGTAAGTGCTTATGTGTTGTGTACAATATAATAAATATAATGATGCATGTTACTCTCATGCCATGACTTTCCTAATCAAAATTTGGAACGCTCATTAACTTTCCTAATCTCATATTGGTATGTCCACTAACTTGACTTTCCATAATCATGTTGTTAGGAAAGAGTTGTTCTTACTCATGCATGTCCTTGCTGTGTGAATGCATATACCCATACTTAGTACAAGTGTGTACTAATACGATACACTTCTACAATTTTAGGTCAAGGCACAGGTGGACTCTAGAGATTATTGGTTCACGTCGCAACTATACGGATGTGGAGATTTAATCCGAACTTGGTAGACCCTTATGCTTTCGAGGATTTCTACCGTTATTATCTAGGTTAGATGTAGGCTATAGCTAGTGGAGCATGTTCCACCAGTATTTCTTTCCACATTTGTTCAGACTTTGTATCGGTGTCGTTTTGGCAAATATATGTTTCATAAAATTATGAACTTATTCTTTGTTTGATTATATCTTTATTAGATTGTTTATTTGTGAATGCCTGTGAATGTTAAGTAGTATGTATACATGTATGTTAACAAACAAAAAGTTTCAAATTTTTCGCAAAAATTAACCTAGATGAAGTAAGGAAGACGTAGGCAGTCTTGTCTGCAACCTATGAGAGGTCAACGACGCCGGTCTCGTTTGGGGTCTAGATTCCGATCGTGAAACCCCGTCACAAACGTCTCATTTCATATCCTAGAAAATACAAGGAAACTCATATGAAGTATAATCATAAAATTTACTCTACCGCACGATATAGGAGTAGAAAATAAGGGAAACTCTATTGTCCTATAGCCTCTCGCCCATAGATGTGTTGTAACTCACACCGATAGTAAAGACTCTACTAGACGTGACTTGTTGAGACTTCTTTATTCCTAATACTACTTTAACCATCCTATGCTCAAATACAACACTTTGTCACAGCCCAAGACCCCTCCCTATAAGTTAGGGCAAAATCTTGGATTGTGGAACGACGTCGTCGAACTCTCGGATTTCTTAGACAAGCCTCTTTAATATCAATCATTTCATATACATAGTGAAAAGTAGTGTGGAATTATAACTTTTCACAAAAGATAACATAATCTTCAAAATCTTTTTCATATAAAAGTAATAGGAAATACTTAGTCTCAATCTCATAATCTTAAGACACAAGAATACTTTGGACACGACCCATACTTCCAAATATGAGTATAGAAATACTTAGCCAATTACAACATAAAAGACATATTTGCCCTCGAGTCAAGTGAGGATATACTTCAACTTCTCTTGAATGATCTTCTAAGTCCAAATCTTAAATTATCCAAGCTCCTCACATACCAAGAACTATATAGATAGATAAAGCATGGAGTTAGTACAATGACATGTACTAAGTATGGCTTATGCATAAAAATCATGAAAACAGACTTTATTGGCAATATGCATCTTTTCATTTTTAAAAAACATATTTTTATCATAATAGCATCATAAATAAATTTAGAAACACATAAGATACTTCTAGCATGTATTTTTCTCACTTAAAGTCATCCGAAGATTCACTTAAGTCACACAAAGAGAGACCGCCCATACATTCTCTCTAGATGTGTGCCTAAACGACCCTTAAGAATACCTATAATGAGTCACATACATGCTTACAAAGAAATCATAAACATCAAGGTAAGATTCTTCTACCAAAGGTGAACTCTAAGTCTCACTTGAGTGACTTGTGAAGCGAACTCCCATACAATCCCTTACACAGAAAGTTAAGAGATCCTATAGAATCCCTAAGATAGAATCATGCTCGCCTAAATCACCAAAACATAGAAGATATGACATTCTCTTCCCAAAGGCTATCAAAAGACCTACTTATCTTAATCAAGTGATAACATCCATAGTGACCTATTTAAGATCACCTAAATAATCCTTAAGACTACCTAAGTCTTAGATAATCTCAACAAAATCTACCAACTTCCCTAACAAGAGTAATACTCAAGACTTCCAAAGATAAGACATGAAGAGATCATCCCTTATGCCCTATTCACTCATTATCTAAGGAATCCATAAGTCACTTTAGATTAGGTACATACTCCCTAACATAAGTCATTAGTACATTAAGACTCATCTATCACATAAAGGACATTCAAATATTGGTCTTGGACAAGACGTAGGAACTCCACATAACACCTTCAAACTCTATTGTGCAATGTCTAGATAGCGTACCATACCACCACCTAAACTACATAAACTCCTCAAATGCTAATAGGTATTCCATATTATGAGAATAGGAAATAACCGACATAGACCATGACAACTAGACATGGAATCCGGAGTTCTATCCTTCTCCGATGTGGTTGTTCTACTGTCCAATGGTAGAACATAGACACATCTCATATCGCCACATTGTTAAGGAAAATGAAGGGCATAGTTTGTATTCTAATCTCATACTTAACTAGAAATAATTCCCCTTACCGTACACACTCGGTACTAGCCTTCGTTCTTTTAATGTAATTCATACATTAGGTTCACATAAAAGGGTTCCATAACTAGATCATAACCCAATCACATTTACCCTATCAAGGAAGGTTCAGTAGGGCTACCTCATAATCGTGAGAAGAATGTCATGATGACTTTTCTAAGGATTAATATGATGTCGTTCCATCCAACTAACCTTAAGTCCATCATTCCTTTAGGCGGAATGGTCTGGAAGACCCTCATACTTGAATCGATTTGTTTATTGATCCTTTCTACTTACTGTTTTATCGTCTGGACGCCTAAACTAAATAAAACACAATATTTGAAAGCCCTTTCTCATCATTTGTGAGTGCATGTATTACACTCAATCTACAAAAAAATGTGAGATTGAGAATGAGAGTCTTGAAAAGAAAATCTTGAATTTTAAATTAGATCTATATAAATCTTTCTTTGTTTCCTTTTATTTATCTTACTTTGTAAGGCTTTTGTAGTTGAAATTTTACTCTTTATTTGTTGTATTTGGTGAAACTAAAATGAATTTTTTAAAAAAAATTAAATCTGAGAGTACTTATGGGGTGAGGGTGACTGAAAAGAGGAGTCGACGCAAAGATGGAGTGGTGGATGGTTGAAGCCCGAAAGAGGGGTTGGTGGGGATATGGATTTGGGGATGGCTAAAAAAGGGTGTTAGGGTAGATATGGGGAGAGGGATGGATGAAAAGGGGGATTGAAGTAGCAGGTTGACTGATAAGGAAGGTTGGGGTGGTGATAAGGGTGGGGGTGGGGGATGAATGAAGAAGATGAGGTGGGGGGAAAAAGAAGCTTTTTTTAAAAAAAAATATTATTTTATATTTTTAAAAATTAAAAATGTTCTTCACTTTCTTTTGGGTGTTTGTTTTACACTCTCGCCAACTCATTCATTTTAATGCCACATAAGCATAGTCAATGGTCAGAAGGGTTTGAAATATTATGTTTTTATGAGTAGAAGGGTCCAGTTGACAAATGGTTAAGTAGAAGAGTTCATAATACAAATGCATACAAGTATAGGAGTTCATCAGATCATTTCCCCATTCCTTTACTTTGAAGGATACCATTACGACTTACACTTTAATAAATCTTAACCTTACCCTTGAGTCAAGATTTTCACATAATAGACCCTCATATCATTATTTAACATCACATGTCATTCATAAATTCAAGACTAAGAGTTCTAACACTCTAAATCAATACATCACATATTCATAATCTTATATACTTCAAGCAAAAGATACAAGTCAACTAAGATAAGATATCACATACTTCACTTATAGCACATAATACAAGTCATTCTAGAAACACCCCTAAAACAACCTAACATCTTATAGTCATTATATATGTAATCATAACATATTTAATATAATCCACATAGGCTCACTTAGAAAAGTATAAATAACCAACACTTAACCTAACACTAAACTCATAATGTCAAGTCAAAGTCTAACATGATCACTTAAGGCAACATAACAAGAAGAATATATATATGACTATATAACTTCACATATAGATAGATAATGTCATGCTTCACATTATTAAACTACACAAATAGACACATCACTTAAGGTAGTTGGCAATAAGGCCATGCTCATAATGTTGCATAAAGTAACGCTGACAAGGCCACATCAATTGCAAGTAAAACACATAACACCGCAACCATAAGTGTACCATACCAATAAAAATAGAATTGAGGTATTATTAATATCAAATTAAAGAAATACGGGCAACATACCTTCATTCTCTTATTCACACTTCAATTCAATGCTTAATCGTCAAATTCAACATCACAAGGCCCTTACCCATGGCCAGGAACATTAATTCAAACAATAATCATAAAATCAAATGAAATTTCTATAAATTCAATCTAGTTTTAACAATCTAGGATAAGTTAGATAAAAATTGAATATAATTGTTATATCATTAGAAAGCCCATAAGAAACTACATAATAATTCATCAATATTAGCTTAAAATCAAGTAACCCACATTATAGTCAAAAACTAGGGTTCATCCAAATTCATGGGTTCATAGGTAATTTATATTAAAATAATCAATACAATATCCATTAGATCATAATTAAATTTTAAAAATCATTTATACAAAAACTCATGGTAGAACCATAAAATTGGACAATTCACTTTAGAAAACATTGAAAAACAAGTTGAGAATTAGTCTCCTTGATTAATAAAGTTTCAAGGATAAAAAGTCATACTTTGAGGATGATAATTCTTCACTTTGATGAAGAATTTCTACACAAAAACCTATCACCAATCGGCCTCTTCAATTGGGTCTTCAATGGAGGTTTTTGGGATATTTTCTAAAAGTCTTGGATTTATGATTTTGAAGAATGAAGTCTTCCATGTGATTACCCTTAATATACTAAATTAAAATATCAAAATAAACCTTAAATAAATTTACATGGCTCAATTTAGAAGTGGGGTGAATTTATAATTCACCCCCTGACTTGGCAACAGACCTGCGCAGAAAGGAAGTTGCGTGCGACGGCTGCCCTTGACGGGGCATCAACGCCACGACGGGGTGTCACACCCTCCGTCCTTGGCTGAAGTGTCCGGACAAGCTTCATATCCCTCAAATGGTTAAATCACCATCGACGACACCATTTGACGGGGCGTCACAGCCATGACTGGCCGTTGACTACTCCATCGTTTGGGGTCTGCCTCCATGCCAACAGTTTTAAATCTTATCTCAAGGACCCTTAGATGGTCCTTGGGGATTATTTCTTCGAAGTTTCCAACCCAAATGTGACCTTATATAAGTTTAACATCTCTCAAATCAATTTCACCCAAAACTATTATGTAAAACTCGATGAAACTCGTCTAGACATACAAGGTCGACTCAAGGCATATCTTTCGAACACTTTGGACGTTCTTGATCGTTTGACCTCCAAACTTCACGAAACATTTACCAATGAATATATATGCTATATTAAATGTATTAAAAACCTTAAAACACCATGAAACACACATAAAGCACATTTTAGACATTTAGGTGACTTAGTCGACAAACGTCTTAGTCGTCTCTTGACATTTGACTTCCAACACACCTAATATATTAGCTAATGCCTATATACAATTTATTAGACATATTTAGGATCTTATAATATCAATATCAACCTTTTAGGCTCTATTTAACCTATGTAATTTGTGTGGTCTTACAAGTTCTTTATGTATGAATGATATATATGATGTTGGTTTCACTTAATATGCATGATTTGGTACTAAATTGTTATGTATGATGTTTAATACACTTTTTATGATGTTATATGAAGTAAAAATGATTCTTATAGTCTCTTTGCTAGTTTACTTTTTTTGGTGTGTCAAGACCCTCAAAATGAACTAAGGTATCTATAGCGTCACATGTGCTTTAAAATGTTAATAATATTTTAGTAAAGTGTTTTACATATTGTTTTGTTGTATAGAAGTTCTTTGGATGTTAAACGTCCAAGAACGACGAAGACGTTCGAAAGTTACTCTCTAGGTGTTCTAGTGTTTTCTAGTGTGCCTTTCCATGTTTTATGCATTGTTTAGTGCATAAAAGTATTTTATTGTACCCTAACATATCTATGATTGTATTTAGGGTTGAAACGTACGAGCATGACTCCTCAAGGACCACCCTAGGAGTCCTTGAGGAGGACCGAACCTTGGTCTAACAAGCTGCCCAAGGCAGAAGACATTTGTTCATTAATTAAACAATTCCTCGTCGCGAACATTGTTCACCAAGGGCAAAGTTTTTTCCGCATCGTGAATTAGTCGCAGTCTCTATTTAAAAATCTTGCGGGAATAGCTCCACGTCGCTGACTTGCTCCCCGTTGATAATTCCAAAAATGAACGTTAAGTTTGACTTGTTTAGAAAGGCCTAATTAATGTAAGGGTAATTTGGGTACATTATGAATCGGTTATAATTGGTTTTTAATTTATATTTAACCCCTTTAAAAATTTAAAATCCCAATACCCAATAAGAAATAAAAAATCCAAAACTCGTTTCTCTGAGGGACACCTTAGGATCAAGCTAGAAGATGAATTTTCAAGTGCTTTCTTGTGCAAATTGCATGGAATTTTTTTCTAGCATGTTATGGTAATCCTTGATCTTTATTAACCTTTCATCTAAGTAGTTCTATCGAAGATTTTATAATATGATTCTATCATAAAACTTCACAATTTTCAATCTAGCCATGGGTTCATTATCAAATGGATTTCAAAAGAAATCTCATGATGTATTTATGATTACCTACTATTTGACTGACGAATTTCAATCAAATTTCATGAAGAACCCATGAGCCTCCTAATTTCTCAATTTATCACATAACTGGTTATTGTGATCTTGATTAGATGATGATTGATTTTTGATTCAATTATGTTAATTTTCTTATAGCTAATATTACTTATTGGTTTTTTGTAATTTATCAATGATGATCAAGGCTTGGAGAATGGGTGAGTTACCTATTTCCTCCCCTTAGTGTAGAATTGGCCTTGAACTGCATTGTTTGGTATGGTTCACTTATAGTGGCGGTGTTTACATTCTTTTCATTCTCTATATGTGATGATCATGGCATTTAAGGCAAGATGATATATTGCGAAGTATGGTTATTATGATCACACATATGAAATTGTATTCCTAGTTTTCCATTCTAGTTTATGATCTAGGATGTATTGATAATATTATGAATATGTGATTGATTATGTTAAGGGTAAGAGTTGTCTATATGGTTAACTTTGATAAAGTTCTATTCATGAATGGCCCACTACCTTTATACCCCTATATGAATGTGTGATCTTAAGCATGATAAGGAGTCGTAGACTCAAATGATGAAAATTTCATTTCTCCTATGGTATAATGTTGGTGTGTTTGGTCTATTGTCCCTATTACTCTATATGTGAGTTGTATATGGCTTGGGGGACATGAATATGTTTTTTAATCCTTAAATAGTAGTTGTTGCAATAATGTCATTATGCTGACCAAGGTACACACATATCTCATGCAGGACTAACTATAAGTTTTCTATGATGTTGAAAGTATGAAAAGGTATCTTAACTAGTATGACTTAATAAGTGTACTAGTATGTGTAAGAGTATGGGCCTTTGTCTACACATTGCTCATGTGTACCTTGATAGAATAGTTCTTAGGGTGATTCACCTATGTACATGAGTCTGACTGCATGATTAAGATATGAACATGATAAATATGGAGACGATGATAACATATGATAATGATGGATTAGAAGTTATTTCTTATGTATCCTAATGCTATGATATGATTAGATGAAGTCTGACTCTGTATAGTGTCTAAATGAGTTTATGTGAAAGGTTTCCTCAAATATGTACACATAAACACACATGAATATATAAATGAAGCATGTTATGCTAATCAAGTAAAGTAGGGTCTTTTGAAAGGTGTTACTCAAATGTAGTCTAAACTAGACAATACTTTGAATATTCTATGCCGATGTGAAATTATATTCTCACATGAATAAGGTATTGATGAAATGACATTCTAATCATTAACCTAAGATATGCATATGAAGCGTTAATCCCTTAAAGCCTATTTTTATGAAGTAATGTTAATAAACACTCAAAGGCTTTTCAAAAATGGATGTTAGTTTAGCACCAAGTTAACTTGAAAATGAGAAGTGTCCCTTCCAAAAATGGAATATAGGATCACCAATGCTCTAATGATGTCGAACTCCAATGCTGTCTAGAATAAGGAGGTCTCTAGTAACAACCTCCTAGTTCCTTAACTACGTGCCCCTGTAGGACTATCTAGTTGATCCACATAGATAACTATTATGTACAGTTCTACCTTGGCAAGTAGAGCACCTCCTTTCTGTGTGGAGTTGTATAACATAAGATTCCATGTTTAGCTCACATGGTGTTGAGTAGGTTAAGGAAAATTATCCCTAAAGTAAAATAATGGACCCTAACTAGGATTACTTATGGAATGATTCTTAGAGTAGGTGACGGTATGATACTTTACCTATACATTGCACAAGTAGCTCTTGGAAGGAGCTTTAGGAAAGAGTTTCATATGTATATGAAAATGTATATGTCTCTTATGCATGATATTGTGGTACTGATGTAGTTGTATGATAATATGCATTATTTTGGTCTTATTGTGACTATATGATAAAACTCATACATTATATTCCTGAAGTTAGTCTTATTGGCTATATGGTAAAGGTATTAATGAATGTGTATCGAGTTACCGATACTTGTTATGTTGATGTATTAAGTAAATGACAATACTGGTAGACTCTTTGTGGGTTTACTTAGTATGTGTGAGGTTATGGGACTTCACATGTACTATGTACTGGTAGACTTAGAATGGGATTAGAGTAAGGTCTTAGAGTGTATTAATGAAATGAAGTTTAAGTATGTTATTGATTACTATTGCCTCATAATGATGATATTGTTAGTATTCATTTGTATATTGACTTGGAAAGAGTTTTACATGTCGATAATGAAGTGTGTTGGTTCATATGTGAATTATGTATTTCATGATATCTTATGCCTATATTAAGGTATATGTTCTATTTAATGAAGGTTGTATGAATGTTCACTTTGTTGACCATAAGGTGATGCTTGAGTGTGGATGGTGGAGTGGGATACTATTCATGCATTGCACTAAGAATTACTAAAGGGTTACTTTGGGTTAAAGGAAACAAGGTAAATTAAAGATAATACTATGAAAATGATATATCTATATTATGACTATTGTACATGTCTATATGAAGTATGTGAACTATATGATACTTTTTATTGTTATGTTCATGAAATTTTCCTAAAAGACATGATGCATTGTTTTTATCTAAAATTCCTCTATATATGCATGTTTTTGCATGGTTTTCATACTTTTTGCATCTCTAATACCATTATTCTTCATCTTTTTGCACAAATTTTAGGTTGTCATGGCTAGAGGATATCTCCTAAGTGAAGATATTTGATAGATCTCCAATGTTCAACGAAAAGTATCCTTCTGATTCAAGGATTTTCTATGTCAAGTTCTTACACAAAGTATATGCAATAGCTTATACATTATCTTATGTTTTTAAGGTTTTTATGTACAACCATGGTTTGATGTTATTTTCAATACATTTTGTTTAAGAGTTGTTTGTGCGTAGATTCTTTTTGTAATAATTTTAACATATCTTTATGTTTGTTTTTCAAGAAAGATGTCCATAATAAAAGGGTAGAAGGCAGCTGGAACAAAGCACAGAAAGATGACCTTCGAAGACCATCGACGACCTTTTGTTTCAATCAACGTTACATAGGTGGTGACCGTTGATTGCAGTTCAGACTGATGGAGAAACTCCAAGAAATCAAAAAAAAACAGTGGAACTAAGAAAGGGATCAGCAGACAGTCCCTGGTAAACCGTTATTCTGATTAGAGATAGTTCTAGTACCTGAAGTTTGAAAAATTCTAAGGAAGGAGCGACGGAGGGCATCGGCGGACTGTACGTACATTGATGGACCTTACTGTTGGTCCATCAGTAGGGGTCATCGATCAATGCCACATTTTTGGACAAACTTTCCTTATTTAAATTCCATATAGTGTAGGACAATGTTTTCGATACATAGGGGATAGAAACCTCGTTTTTAGTGTTAGACATTATTACTATTGTTCAAGTTTTGTTTGGAGATTGGGTTTTGCAGCCTTTGACAATAATTCCATTTCCAAATTTTATTTCAAGTATTATCTTGCAAATTCAAATTGATTTTCTTTGATTCTTCGAATTATTAAAGTAAGTTTAGGATTTATTCCTTAAAACTATGAATTGTGTTGTTGCTTTCATGGGTAACCAAATCCACAACTAGGGTTGTGTGATGCATAGGCCAATAACAAAGTACACCTAGGTAATAAGCAATTCTCTAATAAGTTCTTGAATGTATTGATAACTTTTTTGCTTAGAGGTCTTATTAACGGTGGAAAACGTTAGAACTCGCCTTGTTGCTTCTTTCCGGACCAAGGAGGTAATTAATAAGAAAAAATTTATCAGCATCGATTTAGTGGGTTACTATCTAATAGGCTAGTGTCAATTGGTGTGAAGTAATAACTAAGTCGTACATCTATTATGATGCTTCATATGAAGTAAAGGTAATGTTTAATATCTTCTATACACGTAGCCGAACAAACCTACGGGATAAAATTCTCTTAAGGTCGGACCATGGAGCATAGATACCTAACTTATCACTTTGCATGAAAAACACTAGGGAAGAATTGTTATTGCTAGTAGTACAACGTTATGAACCTACTTGGAACACATACACCCTACTTTATGTCACAACTTGATAAAAACACAATCTTTACTTTTGTTCACTTGTTTAGTTAGAATTATTTTAAAAAAAAAATTCTCAAATCCCCCCCCCCCCCCCTTTTAATTACTTGTTTTTGATAAAACACGACTAAATAGATATAATCCTATATTAAGGTTAAGTTTAAACTATTTTCCTAGTGAGATCGACCTCAACCTACTAGTTGGGTTTTTTACTTAATACGACCACTTATACTTCTTTATGAAGGTGTAATTTGAGCGTATCATATTTTGGCGGCACTGCCTGCGAATCTGGCTTTTAGATTAACTTTAATGACATTATTGAAATTTAGTCAACAATTTCATGATTTTACTTTTTCTCCCTGTTTTTGTTTCTTTCAGGTCTGTCTAGCTCTAGTGGATGCCAAGTACACGAAGCCAGGAGAACCACTCATTCCATTTGATCCTGAACTAAATCGTAATTTGAGAAGGATAGAGAATCAACAAAACCCAGCCAGCAAAGGTGATGGGGCCAATCAATCAGCGTACATTATCGATTAGGGCACACTACCAAACTCTTGCTGATAATCCTATTGATGATGCATTGAGGTTGAAACCTCCAGTGCCAAGACCTCAAGATTTATTTAGGGGCAATGTGAACATCATAGATTCGGATGGGCCTCTTATCCTAATTTCTTTACCCCCATAGGCAAACATTTCTTTAGACAATTAGTTTGATGAAGAGTCTCACCGCGAGGGGTTTGTTTGCAGAACTGCCATAAGAGGCACCACATGCTCGCATAGCCAAATTGAGGTTTGTATGCAAGATTTTTGTGGGTAGGTTAGATTTGGATATGAATGTCATCGGTCTACGAGTGTTTCCTCTATAACTGACACAAGACGCTACAATATGGTTTACTTAGCTACCCTAATACTACATCTACACTTGGGAACAATTGAGAGCTGTGCTCTTAGCAATGTACTATCTAGTGTCCAAGAAGCTCAAACGCAACGATAAGGTGAACAAATTTGTGGCACTACAAGGAGAGTCGGTGAGTAGCTCATGGAAAATATTTACTACGTTCGTCATGGGCGTACCAAACCACCTTATTCATGATGAGTCATTAAAAAAGTTCTTCTACAAAGGTAAGGACGATAACAATAAAGCAGTGCTCGATACTATTGCAGGTGGGTCATATGAAGAGTGCACATATGCATAGATCACATAGAAGTTGGAGAAGATATCTTGCAACAACAAGGCTTGGAGAACTATAAAGTCAAACACAGGGAGAAGTACCTTTAAAGAGCAAGATACAAACAACCAAACAAGAAATGAGATGCGTGAAGATTCAGCACAGATTATAACTAAGGTACGGTTGGTTTTGAAGCATGTGACTGAAGGTGTAGACAAGGTTAATGCGGTGAATTACTTCACTAAACCACCACTACAATTATATGAGTATTATTATGAAGAGGATGCTTATGTAGTGAATGATCAATCAGGGGCTTCCGACCAAACATCCAAGTCTCCAACAAGGAAAATTAGAGCCACGGTCAAGGAAAACAAGGTTGGAACTATGGTAACTACAACCGAGAGGGTCAATATATCTGAGATGAGAACAAAAACCGCAACAACAATTTCAATAGGGGTAACTATGGTAACAACATTGATAGGAATGGGCCCTATGTTCCACCTCAAACAGAGATGTTGCTTTAAGGGACGGTGGAGGTAGTACGGAACGAGTTGAGGATATGTTACAGAAGATATTTAGGAGATTTGACACTAGTTATAAGCATACAAAGGATATGAAAGGTGATTTAGTTAACAAATCGCAAAAGGTAGATACACATGCAAGCTTGAATTATAGATGGCTCAATTGTCTACTACTGTGAATACACGTCAACCTTACATTCTTCCTGGCAACGCCATCCATAACCCTAAAAATTATGGGCAGTGAATGACAGATAGTACTCGAGGGTAAACAACACTTATGATGTATATGGTAGAAGATGGTATGAGAAAAGGCAAAGAAGTACTAGGACCTAATGGAGAATTTGTGGACGACACAGTGAATGAAAAAGAGGTGGCTCATAAAGTTGCTCTCATTCCCAGACCTCCTCCTCCATTTCCTCAGAGATTAGTGAAGAAGATTGAGAATGGTAATCAACGATTTATCTCTATGTTTAAAAAACTCTGTATCAATAACCTGTTACTGGAAGCTTTGGAAAAATGCTCTCTTATGACAAGTTCATAAAGGATACGGTGACAAAGAAGATATCAATGAGTTTTGAGGATGATCAAGAATGCAAAATTGTAGTGCTATTGCTACAAGGTGTCTTGTGCAGAGAAAGTAAGATCCTGGAGCTTTCACCATTCTATGTACAAGCGGGTTGCTACACTTTTCTAAAGCATAATGTGATCTTGGTGCAAGCATAACTCTCATGTCTCTTTCCATCTAAAAGAAGTGGGGTTTAGGTGAACCAAAGCCTACTACAATGTGGTTACTTACGGCCGTCGAATAATGAAGAAGCCCATTGGTATACTCCATGATGTGTTTGTGAAAGTGGAATCATTTATATTTCTAGCAAATTTTGTTATTCAAGACTGTGAACTAGATTTTGAGGTTCCCATTATTCTTGCAAGGCCATTCCCTGCAACCTGGCGTGTATTGGTCGATATGGAAAAAGGGCACACGAAGTTTATCTTGAACAATGAAGAATCTACTTTCAACATATATAGGTCCATGAAGCAGAGCGGTGAGCTCCAAAAGGTATCTGCTCTATCCTACATTGTTGAGAGTATACCTGAGGTACAAAATTAGGAGCCACTAGGTGTCGAGGCATTAGCGGTAGTAATCATGAATTTATAGAGTGATGTTATTAAAGATTATGGGTCTTTTATGGATGCACTTAAACAAAATGAATACCGGTCAAATAAAAAAATTAGGAAATAGATATGAAGCATAACGATTCTCCACCTGCGAAACCAACTATTGAGGAGGCTCCAAAATTAGAGCTTTAGGCTCTACCACCTCATTTGAGGTATGTGTTCTTGGATAGAGATGAAACTTTTCCAGTGATAACTACAGCGGATTTGAATGGGCAACAAGTAGAGTGTTTAGTGGAGGTTTTAAAGAGGTACAAATGAGCTATTGGGTGGACCAATGTAGACCTTATTGGGATTCCTCCCGGTATTCGTTCATACGAAATCCAACTCATGAAAGATCAAAAACCAAGTATTGATCACAAACAAAGGTTGAATCCACCTATGCAACAGGTAGTGAGAAAAGAGATCATCAAGTGGTTGGATGCTTGAGTCATTTACCCTATTGTAGATAGTAGTTGGGTGTGCCCTTTTCTGTGGATGCCTAAAAAGTGTGGGATGATAGTGGTGCATAATGAGAGGAACAAGCTTGTTCCTAGGCAACAAGTGACCAGATAGATAGTTTGTATGGATTAGTGGATTTTAAATGCTTTACTAAAAAAGAACATTTCCCTATGAATTTATATGGATAAGATGTTGGACTCACTTGCAATAAAAGGGTGGTATTTCTTTCTTGATGGATATTCGGGTTACAACCAAATCTCTATTGCCCCTGAGGATAACGATAAGACTACTTTTACTTGAACCTATGGGACATTAGAATTCAAAAGGATGTCACTTGAGTTATGTAATGTTGTTTCCACCTTCCAGTGATGTATGATGTCGATATTGTTAGATATGGTGGAGGGCATTATTAAGGTGTTCATGTCTGACTTTTTTATGGTTGGGAACTCCTTTAATCGGTGTTTGACTCATTTGGAAGAGGTACTCAAGAGATGTGAATATTGTAAGTTAATGCTTAATTAGGGAAAATGGTATGTTATGGTGAAAAAAGGTATAGTTTTTGGCTATCGCATCTTAGAGAAAGGGATAGAGGTTGATCGAGAAAAAGTGGAAGTGATAGAGAGGCTTCCGCCACCCAAATCTGTAAAAGGTGTGAGAAGATTTTAGGCCTTGCAGACATCTATTGGAAGTATATTAAAGATTTTCGAAAATTACACATCCTTTGTGCAAACTATTTGAGAATGAATTTAAGTTCCGTGTCGATGAATCATATTTTGAATGAATTTTAAGATTAGAGCAAGCCATTTGAGGTGATGTGTAATGCTAGTGGGGTTTCTCTTTGTGTGGTATTGGGACAGAGAAGTGATAAAATACTTCAATCATTTACTATGCAAGTAAGTCCCTGAATGGAGCTCAAAAAAACTACATGGTAACCTAAAAAGTGCTTCTTGTGGTTGTGTTTGCTTTCGAAAAATTTCATTTCTATTTGCTTTGCACAAGGTTTATAGTGCATACAGACAACTCCACTTTGAGATGATGGCAAAGAAGGATGCAAATACAATGTTTATAAGATGGGTACTATTACTTCAAGAGTTTGATTTTTAGGTAAATGATAAAAAGGGCACTCTGAATAAAGTTGTCGATCACTTTTCTAGGTTACAGGATAAAGCTATGCGCGAATTTGGTGAAAAGGCTGAAATTGATGATGCATTCCCTGATGAACATGTACTTGCTGCTTCTCAAAATTTTATTCCATGGTTCGCAGATTTTGCGAATTATCTGGGTAGTGATATATTGTTCCATCGGACATGTCTTTCCATCAAAGTAGAAGTTCGTGTATGATGTGAAAAAGTTCTGTTGGGATGAGCTGTACTTTTATCAGAGTTGTGCCGATGGGATTATTCGTTATTGTGTACATGAAGTTGAGATGTTGAGTGTTTTGGAGGCATCTCACTCCTTACCTATAGGTCGGAACCATAGTGGTATCCAGACTGCAAATAAGATTTTGCATTATGGGTACTATTGGCCTACCATTCACCAAGAGGATTACGAGTTTGCGAAATCATGTGATCGGTTGCAACAAGATAGAGGAATTTTGAAGAGGCAAGAGCTCCCTTTAAATCCTATTCTTGTGATTGAGTTATTTGATATATGTGTAATTGATTTTATGGGCCTGTTTGTGAGTTTTCATAGGATGAAGTATATAAATGTGGCAGTCGACTACGTATCAAATAGGTGGAAGTTATAGTGCTTCCTAACAATGAAGGAAAGAGTTCAGAAGGTTCTTGAAAAAGAATATCTTCTAAAGATTTGGTAAACCGAGGGCCATTGTTAGTGATAGTGGTTCTCACTTTTGTAATAAGTAGTTCAAAGGCTTATTAGAGAAATATAGGGTTCACAATATTGTGACTACTACATACTATCAACAGTCTAGCGGGTAAGTTGAGGTGTCTAATCAAAAGATCAAGTGAACTCTAGAAAAATCGGTGAATGCTAATAGAATGGATTGGTCAAGGAGGCTTGATGATGATCTTGGGGCCTATCATACTGCATACAAGACTCCCATAGGTATATCTCTATACCAACTTATAAATGGGAAGGTTTGTCACTTGCCGTTTCAGTTAGAGCACAAAGCAATGTGCAAATGAAGAAAATGAAGATGGATTGCACTGAAGCGGTGGAACAAAGAGTAAATGGGTTGAATGAGTTTGATGAGTTTTTCTTCTCAGCGTATGAAAGTTCATCCATCTACAAAGATAATATGAAGTACCACGACCAAAGGATTGAAAGTGAGAATTTACGGTTGGGGACTTTGTGTCTCTATTCAACTGTAGACTACATTTGTTTTTGAACAAACTCAAGTCAAAGTGGAAAGAGACATTCCTCATCACTAAAGTGTTCTCACATGGAATGATTGAGTTAGAGAATAAGGAAGGTGCAAAGTTCACATTCAACGGGAAAAGGATTAAGTCTACCTAGGGCATGCGAAGAGTGTCCATGAAGTTGTTGAGGCCTATCACCTTGATGAAGTCTATTCAATCAAGGAACCTGCTTCGTGCAGTGACGTTAAATCAAACGCTTCTTGTGAGGCAAACCAAGGTGTATCCCTTAACAAAAGATAGGTTTGATTTTCTTTGTAGGAATAGTCGTATTTTGTTATTCAGTCATGTTTTTAATCTTATGTCGTTCTCATCTATGTGCTCTTGTTTTCTAGAGATTAGTGTAGGGTCCATGTCTCAAAAGTTTCTCGATATATGCAGGGCCCATAAAAATCGCCAAAAAATAGTCTGCTGCGTAGGTCTACGAACCCCATCGATGGACCGTTGATAGTGTCTTTAGATCCCATGAATGTATTAAATTTTTTAAGTATAGATTCCATAAACTGTCACAGTCGATGGACCATCGATAGGGTTTCGTAGGTCCAAACTGCCAACGACTCGACCCGACCTTGCCATTAATATTAAAGGACGCAACGATTCACATTCATTCCCACATTCAAATTCTTTTAAAGTTCCTTCCAAAACTGTTTTTATTGCTTGATTTGTTTCCTTTCACACATACCATCATACTCCCATCTTCCATATCAATCCCAAGTCAGAAATCCCCCAAATTCTCCAAACTCTCTCTTTCTAAAGTCTGTTGTTTCTCCGTTTTTTGTGGCAGGTGAACATGTTCGGGAGCGTAGGCTGCTGATTGAAAGTTCTTATCACAACCACCACACCCTTAACTTAAGGCCTATTAAATTTTTTCACACTTTGTATTCTCGTTCATAGTTCTTTAACTAAAATTCGATGTGGATCTTAACTGAGGGAAAAAATGTAATTGATATCTCATTCTAATACATCATGTATTATGCCCCTTAGAATGAAAAATTGTGGTTGTATCACCTTAAGCTGTCTAAAATGTGGGTATGATTGTAGTTTTTTAAAATTCTAACTTTGGGTTTCTTACTATGAATGAATTTGAAGGCTAAGTACTTAATATCGCAACTCTAAGAATGATATAATGGTATTTGGGGTGTAAAATATCATGTAAAAACTCGAGTGGGTCTAAAATTCTCAAAAAAGTGATCTTGCAAGAAAATACCTGAAGTCTATCTCAGGCCAAGAGCAAGAATCCCCATCGATTGATCGACGGGCCGTCGATGGATCGATGGGGTCCATCGACTGATCCAAACTTAAATTGACTAAGTCTTCAACCATGGAAGTGTACTAAGGTCCATTGATTAATCGACGGATCATTCTGCACGAATTTCGTTACCTATAAAGAACCTGTTTTCCTAGACATCTAAAAAGATTAAGTGTTAGACGACGAAAGTGGACTACGGCCTAAAGATTGAACGATAGGAAATTCTGACCTTTCGTCATTTTGACTTGAGAAGTTTGATTGTTTTAAAAGTTAAATAATTTTAAGTATCTACCGACGGACCTAATGGACAGAGCGTCGTTTAATCGACGGACCACCGATAGTGACCGTCGACCTGAATTGCAGACATGATTTGTGTTGATAACTTTACATGTTTCTCTCATTCTGTATTTTTTTAATATGTTGTGAGGCGTAATTGAGACTAACAACTACTCAATAGGTACAACTGGCTCCCAAAAAGGACATCGTCTATGAAAAGGGGTAAGTCCAAGGCAGTGGCCCCTACCTATCGATTGATTGTCGACTATTACAATGAACAAGACCCAGAGTATGTTCCCTCAGATGCTACAACACCAAAACAATTTGTACGAGTTACTCGGGGTACCCCCGGAAGGTGGTTCCCAGCGTAGTCACTGTTTCCCAGTTTGATGAGGAGCGCACACTGGGTAGCTTACCGTCCGGAGCTGCTTCGAGTTTTGAAGGAGCATCTAGCTTCGAATTTGCCTAAGCTAACTCCTCTTTCTCTCTAGGGGTCATACTCATAGCATCTACCACTTTGAGAACCTCATCTATGAAACGTTGTGGATCTTCATCCACCTTAGTGCCATAAAAAGTAAGAGGTTCATCCTCGTGAAATGCCAAATCCTAGAGGCGGGAGTACTAGCATATGATTGGGGCTTATCTCCTTAGTTAGCTTGGACCAGAAGGTGATTGGTGACAACATGAGCTTGAGCCGTCATGAGTTGGTCAAGTTCATTTGGTCAGCCCGTAACACCGCATTAGTCATATCACCCTCAACAAAAGGAGCTTGAGGCATAGGAGGCACTTGAGGTCTCTTGTGGTTCCGGAGGCACTTGAGTTTCTTGGGGTTCAAGAGGCACTTGAGGTTCTTGAAGGGGAACCTCCGCATTCTCTTCCTCCTCTAGGACAAAAATAGGAACTTGGTCACAGAGAGGGATCCTCTCATTATCTACACCACCCTCCTCCTTTTTTTAGAGGTCGATCTCGTCATATTAATGTCCTATAAACACAAAGAGAAGAGATTAAGAGAATACACCTTATATAAATCAACTCTAAGGCACGACATTATAATAGAGAATAAAGTGAAACTTCTATCATCCTATAGCCTCTGGTCTATGGATGTGTCCCGACTCACACCAATGACCAAGATAGTACTACATGTGGCTTGTTAGACTTTTAGAACCCAAACTATTTCCCATAACCATATGCTCTGATACCAAGTCTGTCATGACCCGAAAGCACCCCCTAGAAGTTAGGGAGAACCCTCGTTTCGTGACCGGGCATACTTGACCCTTTGGGGTCTTGGACAATCCCTTTACTATCGTTCATCACAGAAGACATGAAAAGTAGCACGGAAATTTAAAACTTTTCACGAATACTATATAAAAGACAATTTTTCATAAATGCATAGAGAATCTCTTTGTCACAAGCGAACTTAAAGACACGACATCATAGACATAATATCTTTGGGACATGGCCCTCTAGAATAAAGTAAAATACATAACAATGTCTTCAAATAAAAACTAAGAAAAGGACACTGCATTCGAATATATGAGGACATACTTTGCCTTCAGAGAAACATTCCCAAGCTCTTCCTCCTAGAATTCAAACTTTCAACAGCTTCAAAAATATAGATATATAGTATATAAAAGTATGGGGTTAGTACAAAACATTATACTAAGTATGGCATGTGCAAAAACATGTAAAAAGGGACATTTTAGTAAAAATATTTTTTCATGCAATTTATGTAAAATATTCATTATTACAAAGGCAAAACATCATACTAACCATTATTTACAAATTAGGTAAGAATTCACATAATTTTAAGCCAACAAGAAACATTATAGTAAACCAACTGGACCTTCATAGTGAACTCCTTATGCATTTATAGTAAATACATTTGAAAATTGACAATGAATTATTTATAGAATTCACAATAAATTCAACTTGAGCAATTACAATGAACTATCCTACACTAAATGAGTGAACTTCCAAGTCTAAGTGAAAGAGAAAATGAACTCATTTTCCTTAATATTTTCCCTACTTCGGAATTATCCTAAGATTCACAAAGGTAATATATGAAGGAAGTATGCATATGCTTCCTCCAATACAAAACAGAGCAATCCTCAAGACTACCCCTTTCGGCTTACTCATCTCGGGATGAATAGGACCCTCAATAAATGGCAAGACATTAAAAGACACCCAACAAACCACCAAAGTCTTCCTTTTCGGAATGCCTACTTAGTGCCATGAGTAGATAACATCCCATACCACCACCTACCCTAAGTAGTACATTCTTTTAGAAGGTTTGGCACCAAGTCTTCCATTTCGTAAGGTCCTACCTAGTGCAATGAGTAGATAGCATCCCATACCACCACCTACCTTAAGTAGTATGTTCATGAAGAAGACTTAGTTTAATCAATTCTTCATGGGGTATTTCCTTAATCGACATAGACCATGAGATCTATACATGGAATCCCGATATTAACCCCTATAGGATGAAGGATACTCGTTTGTCTAGAGTAAGCTCATGCTTCTTACATTTTACATGGCTTTCCCAATAGCTACACCTATGTGGACACATAGTTAAGGGATAAGGAGATTACTACTAAGTAACTCATTCTCTACTAACGAGGAGTTCTCATCTAAAGAGGTACTTTGGATGTACATCTCAACTCACGAAGTGTAATTCACCTCTCCTTCTTATCATCTAGGTGATTGGCATAACTCCCCACCGATTTCTTATCATAGTAGTCTATCATTGAAAGATCACTAGGAATAGAAAGGTTGATACTAGACACCACATCTCAACTCACGAAGTGTGTCCACCTCAAGAATCCCTTTTTACTGAACTTGGTATAATACATTCTTTAAACTGTGTGTGTGTGTAGATGTTCGCACCTTGCATATAAGAGTAATTTCATTTTCATCAAGTTCTACACATACTTTAACCTTGGTTCATCAAGTTACACACCCTACATGCTTCTCATAATCATATACTTCATTTAGACTTAAACTAGGTGAAGCATGCAATTCAAGCTAAGCCAAAGCACAATACAAGACCCATTTCCAATATCTCTTCATTTCACATGATAGACCTTCAAGATTATATATTAAAACATACTAAATAAAATTAAATTCCTCAATTAGCACCGCCATCCATAAGATGGACCATACCACTCAATATCAATTCATAATAACAAGTGTGTAATGAAAGCAAATCAACATTAATTAAAACCATCATCACTCATAAGCAATTTATCAATATTTCACCATATTGAGGCCCTTAGGGAATTATATACACCCACAAGACGAATTCAAGAAGACCCAAGTATATACTCTACTTAAATCATACTCACACAACCCATTTTCAAACCAAAAGTTGAAATACACATAAAAAAAAGAGTTTCATTAGTGTTTTAATATCAAAATAATCAATTAAAACCAAAATAAATACATTTAAACCATAAAATTAAAATACAAATAGACCCCTACTAGAAATCAAAGTTAGAAGGAGTTTGAGTTTAGAAAACCTTTTTGGAAGTTGGCGTCTTGAATGAAAAGATATTCAATAATGGATACAAAATCTCACTAAAAAAGAAATATATAAGAGTTTTTAATGAAGAGACACGTCCAACCAGCCCTCCTATCCTTCCTTGACCTCTACCTTTCAATGGAGTCTTGAGAGAGTTTGTCTTTAAAGAGAGAGCTTGAATATTTTGAAGAGAGGGGTCTTGTTTAGGTCTAGGGTTTTAAAACTACTTTAATATAACCTCAAAGCACTAAAATTATCCATCTAGGTTCATAAAAGTCTTGGGGTGTATTTACATAAAACATTCCAAGTTGGAAGAAACTTCATAGATAGCAGCCCTCACCGACGGACCTTCACCTACTGACGGTTGTTGAACCAACGGACCGTTGGTAGGGTTTCGTTGGTGGATACTTACATCCAAATGGAGTATGTACAAATTTAAATCAGTGATCAAATTGACGCCCTAGTTCGACGGAACATTGAGGTACCAACGGACCATCATTAGGTTCGTCGATGGCCACTTTTTTTTGGAAGATTTTTCCCAAGTCTTGAGCCCTTCATCTAGGACACCTTGTGGGTCCTAGGTGGGATCGTGACCGGAATTTAAACCCCTAAACTAAGTCGTCTGAGTCTGAGGAACATCCAATGCATTTTTCAAGTAAAACGAACACGTAAAACTCGTCTAAACACAACAAGACACACTTGCACAATTTAAGGCAATACTTTCCAAACGTCATGGACGTTCTTGGTCGATTGAACTCCAAACTTAACTAAACATTACACACTTCCTAAGAACACTAAAATAACATAGTTTAACTTAAAATCAGCTCAATAAATAACCACGAGGCACTAGTTCACCTTAGTTTGTTTTGGGGCGTTACATTCTCCCCCACTTGGAATAATATTCATCCTCGAATGACACTTAAACTTTAAAAATAACAAGGACTCACTTAGCATCATATAATACACTTAAATCATGATAAAACAACTCAAAAATTAAAGTATCAACTAACACAGAGCATCCTTTCACACTTTCAAACACTTATCAACACAAACTCTTTTATCAAAACTTCAAGAAATAAAAATTCACTCTTAGTATTCTTTTATGAATGAACTACCTTCCCCAACATTAAACATTCTCATAGAGAATTCTTTTACACATATTGGAACTTCAATTCAAGACAACACAATTTTCTCAAAATTCAAAATTCCCAAAGTAAAGTTCACTATGTTCACTGCCAAGTTACCAATTTTTTTTTAAAAAAAATTCATTCTTAAGTAATTCATAAAGATAACACGATCATATGAACTAGAAACCCATAAAATCTCACTTCATAAAACAAAGGCAACAATAACAAAAAGTTAAGACTTACCAAAACCATCTATCCGGATTAATTATCCTTTCTAGACCCCATCCCATATGAAGGGTTCTTCTTGGGAGAATTGGGATCTAGGTAAGCTTGATTGACATCTTTCCCCCTAGATTTGAGGTATGGTCAGTCCCTCACCTTGTTTCCCTTATGACCACATTAAAAACAATCATCCGTTATGGCAAGACACTTACCCCCTTGTTTCTTTCCATAAGAAGGGCACGTTGCCCTTTCATAATAATGACCACCACCTTGAGAATATTGATTTGGAGCCATATCCTTATTTCCCATGGAAGAATCTTGGGGATAAAACCTCTTCTTAGACCTTTGGTTACTAGAATCATCCGATTTAGGCCTTTTACCCTGTTGCCTTATCTCCCTAATTTTGGACTCCTCAATTTGTGGTGTATAAACCATGAGCCTAGAGATATCCATATCATTAAGATGAATTGGCGTACGATATTTTTTTCCACCTAGCTAGACACTCCCATCACAAACTTGTTCATCCTAGACCTAGGGTTAGATACCATGGTTGGGGCATACTTGGAGAGTTGGGTGAATTTGAGAGAGTAATCTTTCACACTCATTCCTCATTAAATAAGGTTCATGAATTCAACAATATTCTTCTCCTTGCACTCTATAGGAAAGAACCTATCTAGAAAAGCCTCTTTGAAATCTTCCCATTGAACCGGCCCTCTTTCTAGGGGTCTCTCACTCTTACATTGCTCAAACCATAGTTGAGCCACCTCCTTAAGTTGGTAAGCGGCTTACCACACTTTCTCCCTAGGGGTCACACCCATAGCATCTACAAATTTCAAAACCGCATCTATGAAACCTTGTGGATCTTCATCCACCTTAGTGTCATGAATAGTAGGAGATGTCATCCTCATGAAATCTCGAATCCTAGAGGCGGGATTACTAGCATTTGGTTGGAGTCTATCTACTTGGTTAGCTTGTCCCACAAGGTGATTGTTGACAACATGAGCTTGAGCTGTCATGAGTTGGGTCAAGTTAATTAGGGCAGCCCGCAACTCTGCAATACTCATATCACCCTCAACAAAAAGAGCTTGAGGCGTAGGAGTCACTTGAGGTCCTTGGCGTTCCAGAGGAACTTGAGGTTCTAAGGGTTCCGGAGGCACTTGAGGTTCTTGAACGGTAACCTTCACATTCTCTTCCTCCTCTAGGCAAACAATAGGAACTTGGTCACGAAGAGGTATCGTCTCATTATCTACACAACCCTCCTCCCTTCTAGCGGTCGATCTCCTCGTATTCGTGTCCTATTAACACAAAAAGAAGAGATTAAAATAAGACATCTTATATGAGTCAACTCTAAGACGTGATATTACAATAGAGAAAATAGTGAAACTTCTATCATCCTATAGCCTCTTCTCCATGGATGTGTTGCGACTCACACCAATGACAAAGATACTACTAGATGTGGCTTGTTAGACTTTTAGAACCTAAACTATTTCCCATAACCTTACGCTCTGATAGCAAGTCAGTTACGACCCGAAAGCACCCCCTAGAAGTTAGGGAGAACCCTTATTCATGTACTTGACCCTTTGGGGTCTTGTGCAACCCCTTTACTATTGTTTATCACATAAGACATAAAAAGTAGTGCCGAAATTTAAAACTTTTCACGAATAATAAAATAACAATCTTTCATAAATACTTAGAAAATCTCGTCGTTAGAAGCCAACTTAAAGACACGACATAATAAACATAATATCATAGGGAAATGGCCCTCTACAAGAAAATAAAATACATAACAATGTCTTCAAATAAAAATTAAGAAAAGGACTATGCCCTCGAATATATGAGGACATACTTTGCCTTGAGAGAAATATTCCTAAGCTCTTCTTCAAACCTTCAAAAGGTTCTGAACTATACTTATATAGTGTAGAAAAGTATTGGGTTAGTACAAAACAATGTACCAAGTATGGCATATGCAAAAACATGTAAAAAGGGACATTTTAGTAAAAATAGCTTTTCATGCAATTTGAGTAAAACATTCATGAATACAAAGGCAAAACATCATAGTAACAATCATTTACAACTTAGGTAAGAATTCCTATTATTTTAAGCCAACAAGAAACATTATAGTAAACCAACTTGACCTTCATAGTGAACTTCTTAAGCATTTACAGTAAATACATTTGAACATTGACAATGAATCATTTAAAGCATTCACAATAAATTCAACTTGAGCAATTACCATGAACTATCCTAAACTAAATGATTGAACTTCTAAGTCAAAGCTAAAGAGAAAGTGAACTCATTTTCCTGAAAAGTTTCCCTACCTCGGAATTATCCTTAGTCTCAAAAAGCTAATATATGAAGGAAGTATGCATATGCCTCCTCCAATACACACCAACGCAACACTCAAGACTACCCCATTTCGGCTTACTAAACTCGGGAAAAACAAGCCCCTCAACAAATTACAAGACATTGAAAGACACCCAACAAACCACCAAAGTCTTCCCTTTCGGAATGTCTACTTAGTGTAATGAGTATACCGTCCCATGCCACAACCTACCCTAAGTAGTACATTCTGTTAAAAGGTTTGGCACCAAGTCTTCCCTTTCGTAAAGTCCTACCTAGTGCACTGAGTAGATAGAGTCCGATACGACCACCTACCCTAAGTAGTACGTTATTTTAGAAGACTTAGTTCAATCAATTCTTTGTGGGGCATTCGCTTAACCGACATATACCATGAGAGGTAGACATGGAATATCGATATTAACCCCTATCGGATGAGGTACACTCACTTGCCTAGAGTAATTTCATGCTTCTTAGCTTTTACATGGCTTTCCCAATAGCTACACCTATGTGGACACATATTTAAGGGATAGGGAGATTACTACTAACTCATTCTCTACTAACGAGGAGTACTCATTTCAAGAGGTACTTTGGAAAACAACATCTCAACTCACGAAGTGTAATCCATCTCTCCTTCATATCCTCTCGGTGCTAGGCATAACTTTCCAACTAGACACGTTTCTACTAGACACCACATCTCAATTCATGAAGTGTGTCAACCGCAAGATTCCCTTTTTTACACAACTTGGTATAATACATTCTTAAAGTGTGTGTGTGTACATGAGCACACCTGGAATATAAGAGTCATTTAATTTACATCAATTCCTACACATACATTAACCTTGGTTCATCAAGATACACACCCGACATGCTTCTCATAATTACATACTTCATTTAGACTTAAACTAAGTCAACCATGCAATTCAAGCAACACCAAAACACTACACAAGACACATTTCCAATATCTCTTCATTTCACATGTTAGACCTTCAAGATTACATATTAAAACAAAATAAATAACTTCAAATTCCTAAATTAGCACCGTCATCCATAAGATTGACCATACCACTCAATATCAATTCATAATAAGAACTTTATAATGAAAGCAAATAAACATCAATTAAAACCATCATAATCATAACCAATTTATCAATATTTCACCATATTAAGTCCCTTAGGGCAGTAGCTACACCAACAAGACAAATAGAATACCACCCAAGTTCATACTCTACTTAAATCATACTCACATAACCCATTTTCAACCCAAAAGTTGAAGTATACATAAACAAGAGTTTAATTAGAGTTTTAATATCAGAATCATCAATTCAACCCAAACTTAATACGTTTAAACCATTAAAACATAAATACAAAAAGACCCCTACTAGAAATTAAATTTAGAAGGAACTTTAGTTTAGAAACCCTTTTTGGACGTTGGCTTCTTGAATGAAAAAATATTCAAGAATGGAGACCAAGCCTCACTTAAGGAAGAATATACAAGATTTAATGATTAAGAGACACGTCCAACCATCCCTCCTATCCTTTCTTGACCTTTAGCTTTCAATGGAGTCTTGAGAGAGTTTGTCTTCAGAGAGAGTTTGAATATTTTTAAGAGAGGGTTCTTATCTAGGTCTAGTGTTTTAAAAATATTATAATATAACCTAAAAACACTAAACTCATCCACCTAGGGTCTTAAAAGACTTGGGGTGTATTTACATAAAACACCCCAAGTTGGCAGCAACTTCACAGATCGTTGGCCTTACCGACGGGATATCTAAACTTATGTAGATGCATAGTGAAGGGATAAGAAGATTGCTTCTAAGTACTACATGTCAACTCACGAATAGTATTCATCTCAAGACATTCAATAGATACAACATCTCTAATCACAAAGAGTATTCACCCCCCCTTCAAATCCTCTCGGTCCTAAGAATAAATTTCCATTGAGTTTTAGACATATATTACATTCATTAGATATAGGTTAAGAGATTTCGCCCGAGTACTTCTTCTCAAATTACGAACATTACTCATCTCAACCAATCGATCTTTCAGTGGAAAGATCTTGGCAATAATGAGGTTTTTCCTAGACACTACATCTTGACACACGAAACATGTCAACCAAAAATCTCTCATTTATTCGTTCATGTTCTATTGAGAAACCCCTTTCTGTAGACTCTCATTCATTACATTTTTATTAGCTTCATTCATTCATAAATTGTTTGTATGAGCATCTGTGACAAAGCCTTTCACATAATCACCATCATTCATTACGTTGTCTCCAAATCATCATTATACTACATTCATCATAATCCACACCCAAAAATGCTTCACATTCACATCATATCTCAATTAGACCTACTATCTTTAAGATACACATTCATAACTTATCACTATATATATACTTCATAACTTCACTTTACTTTAAATTCAAAGACTTCAAGGCCATAATTACAACTCACATATACATTTATATATATAAAATATTAAATGCCACCATAAGTGGACCACACAATATCAATTCAAGAAGACTAAAACAATTTATGTCAACTTAACCTTCATCCAAGCCTTAATCACTTTTACTCAATTCTCCAAAAATAATCAAAATTAGGAATTATTGGCAGTAGATAATCATAATACAACATAGTATAAACATAATTCTAACAATATTCAATCACATTCACCAAACCCACTTCATAAGAAAAAAATATAGAATTAGGATGGTCATGGTTTATGATTTTTTTGATCATAAACTCATCCATTAACATTCAAGACATCACAATTCATTGTTTAAAACCTTTTCATACAAGGACTCATGCATAGAATTCCAAAAAGGAGGTTTTTGAATTTTGAAAACTTTTTAAAAACTTTTGGATTGACTCCTTCAATGAGAGAAGAATAAAGGATGACTTACCATATCTTATTTGTTAGAAATCTCATGAAATTATAGTTGAAACTTTAAAAAATTTACGTTCTTCCATGGAGATTCAAAGATTCATAAATGGAGGTCTGCAGACAGAGAATTGAAATCTTTTGTTTTTGACTTGTGTTTTTTTTGGTGATTTGATGTCAAAAGTGACTCAAAATTTCTTTATAATAAACCCCCAATATACCCCAAAATACCCCCACACTAATTGAACCCTTTAACAAACTCTAATTTGACTTTAAAATGACGCGACCAAATGTGAGACATGGCTGCACCTCACAGGATGTAAGACCCCGAAAATGAACTAATTGAACTAGATCCTAAAATGTTGGTATTTGTGGTATAAGGTCCTATAGTTGTCTAATATATGTTATTGAGGCATTGTTTGAGTTTAGTTGCATTGGAAGTGAAACATCAAGGGACGACCAAGACATTCGATGACTACGTCACCTATCTGCTTCATATGTGGTTCAATGTGTTTATATGCTAATCATGAGGTTTAAGGTTCTTATATGAGTTATTATGATTTATATAGGTAGTGTGTTGAGTTGGGTGGAGCTTGGAGGTAAAACATCAAAGAACATCCATGATGTTTCAAACTGTTTCCTTGAAATGACCTTGTGTGTCTAAGCATGTTTCATCAGGTTTTACGTATTTGTTTTGGGTGAAATTCATGTGAGAGGTCCTAAACACATATAAAGTCATGTTTTGATTTGAAACGTCCGGTCAAAACATCCCCAATAACCATTCAAGGTTCCTTGAGAAAGTACCCAATGTTGGTGTCAAGGCTTCCCAAGACAACCCAATCCACGGAGGCAATCCATGCCCAGTGGGTCAATCGACGCCCCGTTGGTTGGGTATCATCGTTTTTGACATAGACTTGTGAAAGGATGGACCAATGACAAGCATCATTCCAAGACCACGGAGAAACATGACGGTCTGTTGGTCAAGGGACGGGCTGTCGATGGCCCTTCCTTCTGTGAATTTGTCCATGCGTGCAATTCACTGTCAAGTGAGGGGTGAACTTGTAATTTTACCTCACTTCCAAAAAATAATATTGACGGTTATCTAAGGGTCTCTTGGGTATTTTAAGCGTGTATATATGTTTTTAACGCTTAGAAGATTTCATTCTTCCAAATCAAAACCCCAGAATCCCTTAGAAATTCCTTAAGACTCCATTGAAGTCCAAAATCAAGGAAGAGATTGGATTGTTGAATTGACTGGAGATTCTTCATCAATGTGAAGAATTATCTTCATAAAGTTATGGATTTTGATCCTTCAAACTCTCTTCATCAAGAAGCCCAACTCTCAAGATGTTTTTAAAGTTTTCAAAATTGAATTGTCCAATTTTGTGATTCTACCGTGGGTTCTTGCATTAATTGTTTTGAAACATTTATTATGTATTAAATTGATATTTTATTGATGAGTTTAACCTAAATTAAATATGAACCCAGGAATTGGATGAACCCTAGTTTTTGACTATGTTATGGGGTATTTGATATTCTAATGTTAGTGAATTCTAATGTAGTTTTATGTAGGCTATTAATTGATGTAATAAATGAAGTAAATTGATATCTAGGTTACATTGGATTTATTAATATATTGTAATTTGACCTAGTATCATTAATATAGATGTAATTATGTTGAATTGTTGGTTATTACCATGAGTAACAGCCTTGTGATATCGAATGTGGTGATTTGTCTTTGGAATTTGGTGTTGAGGATTTTTTTGTGGTAAGCTGCACTATTTCATTTATTTTGATGTTAATTAGACATCAATTATATTGTGATTTTATGGTCCACTTATGGTGGCGGTGTGATGTGCCTCACTTGCAATTGATGTGGCCTTGTCGGAGTTACTTTATGTATTATGATGATCATGTCCTTGTAGCAATCTACTATGAGTAATGTGAATAATTATATATTTAATTATGTGAAGTAATATGAAATTTATCTACATGTTACGAAATGTGAAAGTATATGTGTTCTGTTGATGTTATGTAGGTGATCATGTTATACTATGAATGTGGTTTTGTGTGTATAGTCTTAGGGTTGATGTATGTTATCCTACTTGACTATATGAGTCTATGATAATCATAATTATGTTTATATAATAGTATAAAGGGTGACTTGAAGATGATAAGAGTTTTTCTATGTGCTTCTAGAATGACATGTATTATGAGTTAAAGTGAAGTATTTAGTGTCTTGTCTTTGTTGACTTGTGTCCCTTGCTTGATGTGTGTATGGATGTGAATATGTTATGTCTTGACTTAGGATGCTAAATTCTCTTAGTCTTGAATGTATGAATGACATGTGACCTTAAATGAAGTTAAGAGGGTCTTTTATGTGAATCCTTGAACCTAGTGGTAAAGTTATGAATGTTAAAGTTGTTATACGTAATGGTATCCTTCAAAGTAAATGAATGATAGAATTATAGTTAATTCGCTCAAACTGCATCATATTAATCCTTAGGAAAGTCATCATGAGCTTGTTTTCTCCATTATAAGGTAACCCTAGAAGACCTCTTTGGTGGGGTAACTATAATTGGGTTATGAACTAGATAGCAAACCCCTTCATATGAACCTTCATGTGAATTAATATATGATAACGAAGGCTAGAACCGAGTGAGTATGGTAAGAGAAGTATTTTTAGTCAAAGAATGAGACTAGAATACAAGCATGCCCTTCACATTCCTTACCATATTCGTACATGGGATGTGTCTAAGTTCTACCATTGGCAAGTAGAACACCCTCATCGGAGTAGGTTAGAACTCCGGATTCCATGTCTAGCTATCATGGTCTATGTCTGTTATTGACTATTCTCATCATGTGGGATACTTAATAGAATTATATATGTTCTATGAGGTTTAGGTGGTGGTATGGGACGTTATCTAGACATTGCACAATAGAAATTGAAGGTGTTAGTTAGAGTCGCTAGGTCTTGTCCAACACCACTACTTGTATGTCCTTTATGTGAAGTATGAGTCTCAATGAACTAACGAACTAATGACTTACGTTATGAAGTATGTAAATGAATACATACCTTATCTAAAGTGACTTAAGGATTCCTTAGATAAAGTGTGAAGAGGGCATAAGGGATGATCTATTTATATTATCTTTGGAAGTCTTGAGAATGACTGTAGTTAGGGAAATGGTTGATTATGTTGACATGATCTAAGACTTAGGTAGTCTTAAGGATTATATAGGTAATCTTGAAGAGGTAAATCATAAATTTTATCTTCTTGTTTTCATTAAGTAAGCCTTTTTGATACCCTTTGGTAAGGGAATGTCTTATTATCTAATGTTCATATGTTGATGTCTTGTAAGTGTGTATGTTACTCGTTATAAGTAATCTTGAGGATCATTTAGGTATGCTTAGGGAGGTTGTATGAGCGGTCTCTTTTTGTGTTTCTTAAGTGGGTTTTAGGATATCTTTTAGTGAGGGAACTACATGCTAGAAATTGTCTAAATACATGGTAAGACACTTCACTGTATACTGAAGGGACTTCACTGTAATAGTTAATTGAATTACTGTAAAGTGACTTCTAAAATTATGATAATTCGTTATATGTTATCTTATGTGTTTCGAAGTTGTTAAATTTTGTTCTTTATGATTACAATATAATTTTTAAATGAAAAGATGCATATTTATAATAAATGTATGTTTTCATAATTTTCATGCATTATGTAATACTTATTACATGTGGTTGTACTCATCCATGATTTTATCTATCTCTATAGTTGTTGGTAGCTGAGGAGTATTTGGGAAAGAATACTTGGATCGTAGCATCATTAAAGTGAAGTCGAAGTATGTCCTCATTTGATTCGAGGGCATAGATGTTTTTTATTCTTCCATTTTAAGTATTGTAATAGACTAATTATTTCTATATTTTGAAGTATGGGCCCTGTCCCAAGCATTCCATTGTCTTAAGTTTGATGAGATTGAGACTTATTATTTCCTATGATTTTATATGAAAGAGTTTTTAATGACTATGATATGTTTTTGTGATAAGTTTTAATTCCGCACTACTTTTTATTATTCTTATGCAATGAATGATATGTAAGTTCTTGCACAAGACCTACGAGAGGTCAAATATGCCGGTTGCAATCCGAGATTACCCCTAACTTCTATGGTGTGGTTTAAGGATATCACACGGGAATACCTCCATATCTTTATTCAACAATTAATTTTGAGGCAGACTGATCACGTCAATCCCACATCGCATGGAGAAATTTTTTCCTTTAACTAAAAGAAGCACGACGCTTAGGCAGTTCAAAACATAGGCTACCTTGACAGCCTTCTTTCTAAACCTTGGGTCCTCTTCAAGGACCCTTCTTTTGTTCCTTAGGCAGTTTTCCTCGGACGTTTTGCCCCTAAATATGTCCTTATAGGTGTTAGGGTCATCTTGTAACACCCTAAAACAAGATACGTCAAACTAGAACCTAATAGGTGTATCATTAGTTGATAATGTCAAAAAATGATAAATATAATTGTAAGAAGTCAGTTTGAGGAGTTTGGAATAGTTTTGAAGCGAAACATCAGGAAACTAGTCTTAGTTGAACTAGTGTGTCGTAGTATTTTGTAGTGGAATTTTGGGTATGGTTTGTGGGTGAAATGTAATATCGATGGTTCCTACACATAGAGTGACATGTAATATGTAGATTTCACATTGGGGGAGCACCCCCAAGGAGTAACAAGGCGTACTTGACCACTCGAAGGTCTTATACAAGACCATACTTATCATTCAGCATTGTCATAGGTAAATTTAGCAAAAAATTAAATACACTTTATAACACTTCATATGCTAGAAACTTTACCTCCTATATATATATAAAATTTATTAAGTAAATATTTAGATTTTAAGTCTCTTTGCTATCCTAGACACAACATCATAAGAGTTCAATTGGGACACGACCCTTATTACATAATACTTAACTATACAATCTATAAGACTTTATAGTAAGCTATACATTAGGACATCCTTAGACTTGAGTATTCCTTTTATTGATATTGGGAATCACATATCAATATCCTCAATCATAGAGGCATCATTTAAGCATCCATAACCTACACTTTGTGTAAAAAAGTAGAGAAGAATGGAGTTAGTACATGAATGCACTAAGTATGAAAACCATGTGACAACAACCATTTAAAAGGACAGTTTCTTAAAAATCATACTTCATGCATTTTTGAGTAAATCTTCATAAAACCTTCATATAATAGAATTTATGTCACTCACATACTTCATATAGACATATTAAAAGGCCAAATATCATATAATATCACACATAGAATTTAAGCAACTTTTTATGTCACTTTACAGTAACCAATTTTCCAATTACAGTAAGCATATTCTTCTTTAGAGTGAACGTCTCCTTTTAACTCATTACCCTCCCAAGTAACCCTCTAGTGATACTTGGTGCAATGCATTACCTTAAGGCCACAAGGAAACCATACATACATTCTACACAAGTCATCATATATTATCATTAAAGTATAGCACATGATAGATACATTTAAGCCAAGTCCTTAGGAGTCTTACAGTAAACTCTTAGTCATTATGATGTATACTTATTTTACCTCATATAGAACTTGATGATACCATACTTATAATCCCAATATAAATCTACTAATGCAATGTACATGTGAAGCCCCATAACCTGCCACATACTTAGTAGACCTATCATGAGATCACAAGCGTTAACATCCAATTCATACATCAACAAATAAGTGAAGACAACTTCATTCATGTCAACAACCTTCATCATATAGTTATTAAGACACACATAGTGCGTATAAGGATAAAACCTCATCACATAGACTCATACCATGCAGTCTTCATAAAAAGTAGACAAATACTACCATGACATGCATAAACACATAATCATAATCATACACGTTAGATCACCTTCCTAGAACTCCCTATGAAGCCACTTAAGCATTGTCTAGGTGGGTTCATTAATTCCACCTATCCTAAGTAACCTCCCTTAGTTAATATTAGTTAGGGTCTTAGTCACTTACTTCCATTGTCCATTTTAATTTAGGGAAGCTATAGTTTTAACCGACAATAATACCATGTGAGCCAAACATGAAATTTGGTGTCCTCCACTCACTCGAAAAGAGTGTATCTTACTTTCCAAGGTATGATATGAGTATCATTCTAGAATATTAGGTAATATAACATGCTAGATCCAATGGGGAAACAAAGTTCTGAAACTTGGAGGCATAATGGAAACATCAACTCCATGCACTTTGGCTATGAGCCTATCCACCTCGTTAGGTCTATGGTGAACTATCTTCCTTTAATGGGAAGGGACACCCCTCATCTTCAAGTTCACTCGGTGCTAAACTAAGTTCCCTCTATTGAATGCTTTTATTGCATTACTTTATAAAACCTAGTATATAGGATATTCACTCCCCATATTGATATGCAAGCAACTATCTAGTTTAGGATACTCTTGAGCACACCATTGAAGAATCTCTCTATTTCCTAGATCATCATACATGTGTGTGTACAAACTTGTGAGCAAACCATTCATGTAACACCTTTAGACCACACATGTTAATACTTTACTCCATTCATGCATAAGTGTAAAAGTGTAACTATATGAGCCATGTTTTCATATAAACACATTTATACACTAGGTATAATCATACTTAATGATACCACATATTTCACATTATAGCATATAAGAGATGTTCATAACATAGTGATGCATTCATATCCATGTACATAAGATACTAAACCTAGGAACTATGCTATCAAGGTACACATGTGCAATGCATAGACAAGGTCCCATACCCTTTCATATACTATTACACATACCAAGTCATCCTAGTTAAGGAAACACATATCATTCTTTCATATACATAATATTAACATGCATCGTAGTAGACACTAGATAATATGAGAATAATCTTTCATTAGACACTATTATCGAATACTACTTATAAGCATGCATGCAGAGTGACGGTGTGTGTACATTGGTCAATATGATTACATAATGGATATAAATAACACATTGAGGAAGCCACCCTCTAAATACCACAATGCACAACAATGTATAGACCACACAACGCCATTTAGTGTAGGAGGAAAGACAATCTTTACAGTACATTCAATACTCCTAACATTAGCTATTCACAAATTTACATAGAGGTACATGGGTAGGGGTCATAAATCCTTAACACTTCATTATTGTAAGCACCTACACATGATCGCAACATAGATATAAACATTTTTATAGCATACCCATACAACCTAGATCAAAACTAGAATAGGTTAAGTAGGCATAAACTTCTCATAGTATGATCATCATAGACACGCATTCATGTATTCATCAATTTTCCTTCAAGGCTATGGTCAACACACATATAATGAAGATAAAATAAACACCACCACCATAAGTAGACCATACCACACAATGTTACACAAGGCTTCATCAACAATAATATAGAATAGTAGAGAAGTAGAAAAGTAGAGAAATTCTTACCGATTCTTTAGCCTTTGGTCATTATTGAACATTACTACTCTTTCATCAACAATTAAATTATAGTGAAGTATATAATGTACAATAATCATATACGATGTCATGCATAAGCTAATACAAGGCTATGTTACAACTAGTACAATACATCACTAACTTACTAAAAGGTATAAGGACATAGACCATTAACCAATTTCACTTGCATGGATCAAAAATCATATTTCACCAATAGAATCAGTCTAGGGAAGTAGTTAAATATACACTTAACATAATGAAATCTAAATTATCAATTTAATAGAGAGTAGAGGAGATATACAATGCTACTAATTGCTATAGCCTTTATCATCAATCATATGTTAACAGTAACGTACATTTTAGGTAGTAGCTAAAGAAATCATTACTCAAAAGTAATCGTGCTTCATCTAACCTAAAATCGAGATCATATCACATGCATAGTATTATCAATCGTTAAACTAGAATAACCTATATCAATTCATGCCAATACTTCTTTACTTTTATAATAAGAGATTCATATCTATAATTCATCCATGATATTAACCTAAGGCAGTAGCTACAAGCATCCTAATATAATCGAATTGAAATTTTATATATTATAATATCAATGTTACAGTTAACACATGGAGATCTAAGATAGGCATGTTTAAATCTTCATACATTGATCCACATGGATATTTCATCATCAATACACGTAAAAAATAGTAAACATAAGCAATTAAATGTAACAGAATCACCATTTAATCAATAACAAGCCACGATCACAATGCCCATACAAGGTGTAAATCGATCATGGGTGAATTGATCATGGCTTGATTTTTGTAAATTCATATGTAGATTGCATTGGGCAATTTAATTGTTTATATATCATGCTATAATTGTATATAGGATGCCTTAATTGATGATTTTAATATTGTATCTTGTTTTATAATTGTATGGTTAGATTATATGTTTGGATTTGTCTGCATGGCTATTGGTAAGAGCTTTTAAGAATTGAATTTGTTTAAATGGCTAAAAATTGGAGGTGTTGATGATGGAATAGTGGTAAGATGACCTAATCTCTTTTATATTATGTAGTATAGGTATTGAATTGTGCAGATTTGTGTGGTCCACTTTTGGTGGTTGTGCTTATGTGTCATAATTGTGATGAACTTGTCCTTGCCGGCATTATTATTTGAATTGTGACGTTATCATGTTATAGCTTGTATAGGTGATCAATATAAAGGATTATGTGGTATAAGTGTACGTGTTAATTGAAAGCATGATTTGCTCTTACTGGTAATATGTGACTAGGATAAACTATGGTGATGCCTCTCCATGCGTTGGTAATGTCTCTTGCTATGTAAACATAGTTGTTTCTTCATGGTACTTGAATGTCATTGAATATATAATAATGTGACTGTGTGTGTGTCTTGTTTTTGTAGACCTATGTCCCTCTACTTGATATATGAAAAAAGATGACCATGAACTTTTGACTTAGTATGTTAAATTACCTTTGTCATGTATATCTATGTATGATTGAAATATGACCTTGAACATGGTTAAGAAGGTCATTCACTTGGAACCTTCAAAATAGAAGAAAGGTTATGACATCCTTGATGTTGAAAGTCCTTACGGTGTCCTTCTTGTGTGAATGATGGACTTAGGGGTAGGCTGGCTGGAATGGCATGAAACTATGTTTAAGAAAGTCATTGAGATATCCTTGTAATGATTATGTGGAAGCATTAGTTGAACCATCCTTTGTAGGAGTGTTATGATTAGGTAAGGAATAAAAATTGTACCCTCTCATATGTTTCTTATGTTATTGAACATACTCTATGAATACATTGCTAGCACCGACTGAATATGCTTTGGGAGTGGCTCCACTTGAGTTGAGATTAGAGTACAAATGAACTGTTGATATTCCTTAACCATGTGCCTACATTGGATGTATCCTAGTTTTACCCTTGGCAAGTACAACTTCCTCCATTGGAGTAGGGCAGACTCAGGATTCCATGCCTAGCTAGTATGGTCTATGTCAGTTAATGCCTATTCTCAACATGTGGGATGCATTCTAGTATTTGAAAAGTTCCATGAAGTGTACGTAGTGGAATGGGAAGCTATCTATACTTTGAAGACCCTTATGTGAAGTCTCCTCAATATGAATATCTCTTAAGATTCATAGTGACTATTGATTGAATTATGTAAATGGATGTAAGTGACAAGACACTTATGTATAGTGGCTTTAAGGATTTCTTAGGTTGGCCTGAAGAGGGTGTATGGGCGGTCTCTTCATGTCTTACATAGGTGAATCTTAGAGTAATTCTAGGCAGGGAGTCTGATGGTGAAATGGGGATAATCTTACTTTAGAAAGCCCTGAAGATCACTTAGGTGTTTGTAATGGGGTTATATGGGTTGCCGCTTCATATCTTACTTAAGAAGGTCATAGGAGGACCTTCGGGTAGCAGGTAGATATGCTTGTATGGATTCGAAGTGTTGAAAGTGATATAATGTTGACTCGGAATATCTTCTATAGGTATGTATGTTGACTTATAAGTGATTCTTATACATGTTTTATGTAGTTCTCTTCAAAAAAAGCATGAATGTATATGATAACTCAAATGTTCTTTTAGCATGGTTTTAATTTTATGTCACCATACTTAGGGTATTCTTATATACTAATTCCATATATATTGTCTTATGTCTAAAGGTGTATTGGAAGAAAGTTTGGATTTAGCATTCTTTCAAGCAAGTATTGTTATGTCCTCAATTGATTCGAGGATATAACTATGTTTAGTTTTTTTTTCAAATGACATTATATTAGTGTTTGATATTTTTCTATTTTTTTGAAGCATGGGTCGTGACCCAAGATATTTGTATGTCTAAGATGGGGACAAAGAGACTTAGCATTTCCTATATTTTCTATAAATAGATGTTTAGATAATGTTGTGAAAAGTTGTAATTGGGAACTACTTATATATATAAGACCTCATATAAATCGAATACGTCGTGCCACGATTTGAGAATACCATTTATACTAGCGAATAATCTCGGTCGTGGCACATCCCCACTAATTCTAGGCTCCAAGGAACATCAAAAACATGCACAACAAACAAGGACAAACTAGCACACACAAGACTAGTTTCTAAACGTCATGGTCGTTCTTCAATGTTTGACATTCAAAATTTTCACACTTACTTCTGAAGTTATTATTCATCATTTTAACACTTTATTAACTCATAAAACTCATTATAGGATATAGCTTGTTCTATTTCAATTTGATGTTAGTTACATGTAGATTTAACACAAGGAGGGATGCATATTTTAAGAAAGTTTATATATAATGTACAATCGAGAAAGTAGTGATTTTTTAGGTAACATTATAGTCAAACACTGAAACACCCCAGAAATCCAATAAACTAAGCTTGAGACTTGCATCGTGAATAATCACTTAAAATGGTTAAAATGATATTTCTAGGCATACTCCAATGTAATTAACTTTGTTTGAATGTGTTAGTATATAAACGTCAAGAAACAACCATGACGTCTACATGATTTATAAAATTGAACTAGAAAGTGTTCTTAGGTGATGTGAAAGTTTAGAAGTGTCGTATGGTGATTAAACAATGTAAAAATGTTTTAAATTAGTACAACCCCATGGACCACCTAAGTGTCCATGGGATGACCTAATCTTGAACCCAAAAGATGCTAAATTGCAGCAGCCACCCACGAAGGACTTGGAAAGACTGTCATTCTCCCCAAAAATCTCTCCCTGAAACCCCTCTAAGTCAAGAATCGCAGAGATGCATGATGAGGCGTCAGACCACCTACGGTCCTTAAGTGGTGGCTGTAGGTGGGGGCAGTTTTTCAAAATTATTTTTAATTCAAGGGTCTAATTACGAGTTATTTATTTCGATAGGGGTTAAGGGGGCGTAGTTGTTCAATTACCTAAGTAAACCTAACTATAAGACCCGAACCCCATTACCCCATCACATTCTAACTAAACTATTAAAAACAAAGTCAAATTTTCTCAAAACTCCCTCAAGTCAAGAGTCCATTGAAAAAGAAGGTAAAGATTTCTCTAGATCTTCAATAATAATATTTTCCTCCATTATTAATTGAGTATTAACAAGTTATGAGGACAATTCGCTCTTTGGACTCCTTTCCCCAAGGGGCTCCTTCAAAATTGATTTCAATGATCTTCAAAATTTCTAGGTTTTTCTCTATTTCATGAGTCTCTTTCAAACATGAATTATTTGGTATATAATTAGTTAATAATTATTAAATATGAATATTTACGAGTGAATTTAAGTATTGTTTCAGTTTTTGACCTAATTCTCTAAAAACCCACTAATATTCCTCTTCTATTAACACTAATCCTTGAATTGTGTTTAATGATGACTAGAGATTATGTAACTTAATATTTTCTTGTGTAATTCACTATTTAAATATTATTTTAACCTAAATTATTGATTAATATAATTAATTTAGTATGAAATCCTTAAAGGGTATCTTGAAGGTCATGGGTAAGACTTCCAAGATTATGAACATGCTATTATGGATTTGTTTGTTTATCTTAGTAAGCTTGATTACTTGGAAGTGATATATTATGAGTGTACTATAATGATATGAATTTGAAGGTTGTGAGGTAATTGAGAGTGTGACACTATGTAGAATTGAAGGTAATTTATATGAACATTCTATGACTACGTTTATGAAGTATTATTCCCACATGATGTTAGGTTTGTGATGAAATTATTTTCTCATCCCAAAACGTATGAGCTATGCACATATTAAAGGAGGAATTAATAACCCTAAGACATATATTATGAACTAATATAGTTAAGAAAGACATAAAGATACTTCAAAAATGAAATTTAGCTTAGTAATATGGTCACAATAAGTTCCTAGTAATGTCATTGGGTCTATCTAATGCCCTGGGAATTTCATGGAGCACATGATTAGGGTGTTCCACAAATATATTGATTCTTTTGTAAATGTATTTATTGATGTTATCTTGATATATTCAAACACTAAGGATGAACACGAGTCATTTGAAGATAGTAGTTCAAATCCTCAAGGAACACCAACTTTTTGCTAAACATAGTAAGTGCGAATTTTGCCTATGATCAGTTGCTTTTCTTGGTTACATTGTGCTGAGTCTAGTATAGAGGTTGATCCAAAAAAAAACAGAGGCGGTTAAAAATTGACCTAGACCCCTAACTCCCACCGATATGCGAAGATTTTTTTGTGTAGCAGATTAATATAGGATATTTTTTATGGTTTTCTCATATATTTCTTTTATATTGACGATCCTTACCCAAAAGAAAGTTATGTTTTAATAGTTGGAAGCTTGTAAAAAGGGTTTCAAAGAGTTGAAGGATTAGCTTACCTAGGCTTCGGTATTGACCTTACAGGACGGTACCAAAGGGTTTGTGGTATATTGTGATGTTTGTCGAGTAGGTTAGGTTTGTGTCGTTGTTCAATATGGTAAGGTTATAACTTATGCCTAAAGGCAACTCAAGGTACATGAAAAGAACTATCCGAATCACATTCTTTAATTAGCGAAAGTAGTGTTTGCTTAGAAAATATGGAGACCCTATGTATATGGGGTGCATGTAGATATGTTTGCCGATGTCAAAAGTCTTGAATGTATTTTCAGTTAAAAAGATTAACACCTCCAGCAAATAAGGTGGTTAAAGCTTTTGAAAGACTATGAGTTGAAGGTCTTTTACCATCCCGGGAAGGACAATGTAGTTATGGATTCTTTGAGTCTAATGTCCACAGGTAGTGTTTCTCAGGTTGAAGATGAGAAAAACTAATTAGTTTGTGATGTCCATAGAATAGCCAAGTTGGGAGTTTAACTAGTAGATTCTCCTGAGTATAGTTTAATGATCAAACATAGTCTCGAGTCCTCCCTAGTTGTTGATGTATAAGTGAAACAACACTTTGATCCCATATTCAAGGAATTGAAAGAATTTGTGCTTGGGAAATCCATTGAAGCTTTCTCCCAAGGGGGATGGGGTACTTAGGTATCAAGGTAGGTTGTGCGTTGAATATGTGGATGACTTAAGAAGATAAATTTTGGAATAAGCCCATGGTTCGAGATATTACATTCATCCGGGAGTCACCAAGATGCACCACGACTTGTGGGAGATCTATTGGTAGAATGATTTGAAGTGGGATATAGCAGTGTTTACAGAAAAATGTCCTAATTTTTAAAAACTCAAGGCCTAACATAAAAAAATACATTGAAGTTTTTCACAACATATAGCTATAACTTCTTGGAAGAGGGAAGATGTCAATATGGAATTTGTTATGGGTTTGCCTTGTACACAAAGATGCCATGATTCAATTTGGGTTATTGTTGATTGGTTGACAAAATAAACCTATTTTATTCCCCTTTAGGCTACATATTCAGTGTAAAATTATGCTAAATTGTATCTAAAGGAGATTGTGAGAACATTTAGATTTCCCCTGTCTATCATTACGAATAGGGGTACTCAATATACTTCTCTTTTTTGGAAGAAATTTCAAAGTGGACTAGGTACCAAGGTGAAAGTTAGTACCGCATCCACAAATGAATTGTTTTAAAAAATTAACCATCCAAACCCTAGATGACATGATTGAGTTATTGTATCATTGACTTCAACGGTAATTGGGATGATAATCTACCATTGATTGAGTTTGCCTACAATAATAGCTATCACTCACGTGTTGCTATGGCTCAATTTGATGATCTGTATGGGAGAAGGTTTAGTCCCCGATTGGATGGTTTGAGGTAGGTCAGTTTGCTCTTATAGGTCTCAAAGTAGTTTATGAGGATGTGGAGAAAGTACAATTCGTAATGGATAGATTGAACACGGCCCTAAGTTAGAAAAATATTATGCCAACAATAGGAAGAGGGACCTTGAATTCATGGTAGATGACTTGGTATATTTGAAGATATCACCCATGAAAGGGGTTATAAGGTTTGTAAAAAGGTAAACTTAGACCCCGGTATATGGGGACATATGAGAATTGGAAGCGCATGGGAAGTATTTCATACGAGTTTAAATTACCTATGGAGTTGGCTCTGCTTCTGTCGTTGTTCCATGTATTATTGCTATAAAAGTGTATAGGCGAACTAATGTCTATCCTTCCTCTAGAAGGCTTAGGATTTGATGCTAACCTTTCCTACGAAGAGGTACACTTGAGATTGTAGACCGGCAAGTGAAGAAGATTAGGAGTGAGAAAGTAGAATCCGTAATGGTTGTTTGGAAGAATCATCTTGTGGAAAACATGGAAGGCCGATGAAATATGATGTCTTGATATCCTCATCTTTTTTCTTCTTCTTCTTGTCAATATTGAGGTTAAAAATCCCTCCTAGTTTTGGTTTATTGAGATTCATATGTGTTTTTTTAACTTTTCATGATTTTCTTTATATTTTTGTTGCTTATGGGAATTCAAGTTTCACTTGAGTCTTGACTTTCCCTGAATTATATATACCTCATGTTTGATGTCCCTTTGTATAATGTTAGATTATCTGACTTCATGAGGTGTTGTAATGAAAGTGCTCAAGTATGAATTTATAAAATGAAGCATTGGATATTTGTTGAATATGTTGAGCTATATGTGAAGAATAAGGTATTCTCCTCCTTGCATTATTGAAGTGATGATATATATGCATATTTTGTGGTTAAGGTAGTTCGCACCTCATGGTGATGCATTGTGGTGATTGTCAAATGGAGTTAATGTTTCATCCATTATTGTGAAATTATTAGAGATATTGTGTTGGTTGGGCTAATAGTCTTGAGTCATTGTGTTCCCTAGAAAGATTTACGGTGTCATTTAGGGACGAATGTTCCTAGGGGGGAGTATAGAAACATAAAGAAATAGAATTACTAATTTAGAGCCTTGCATCATGAATAATGACTTCAATATTTCTTAAATAATGTTTATAGACCTAATCTAATGTAATTAACTTTGTTTAGAAGTTTTATTACCTAAATATCAAGATACGACCACGACGTCCAGAAGATTTATTAAAATTTAACATGTAGGTGTTCTTAGGTCTTCTGAAGGTTTGGATGTTTCTTAAAGTTATTAAATCATGTAAACTGTTTTAAATAGGTAAAATAATGTGCTTAGCATCTAAATGTCGGGGTACAACCCAATGGAAAACCTTAAGGGTCCTTCAAGAGGACCCAACTCTTGGACAAAAATGCTGCCAAATTGCACCAACCATCACGTGGACCTTTCAAGGAGCGTCAAGGGAATGAAATTGAGACTTATTATCCCCAAAAACCTTCCCCGACACCCATCTCAGTCAAGAATCACAGAGGTGCAGGACGAAGTGTGACACAACCTACGGTCCGTAGGTGGTGGCAGTTTTTCAAATTTTCATTTTAAGTCAAGGTCTAATTACGAGTAAGGTATTTAACTGGGGTTTAAGGGGTGATTAGTGGGTTAATTACATAACTAAACCTAACTATGAGACCCTAACCCCAATAACCCAACTCATTCTAACTAAACTCCCAAAAATAAAGTCAAATACTCTTAAAACTCTCTAACATCAAAACTCAATTGAAGAAGAAGTTCAAGATTTTTCTAAGGCTTCAGGAACAACATTTTCATCCATCAATCCTTAATTATTAACAAGGTATAGGAACACTTCACTCTTGGGGTACCTTTCCCCAAGATGTTCCATCAAAATTGATTTCAATGTTCTTCCAAATTTCTAGGTTTTTCTATATTTCGTGGGTATCTTTTAAACATTAATTATTTGATCTTGAATTAATTAATAATGATTGAATATAAATATTTTTCAACATATTTAAGTATTGTTTGGGTTTCTTACCTAATTCTCTAAAAACCATGCATATTCCTCTTCTCTTATCCCTAATCCTCCAATTTTCTTAAATGAAGATTTGAGGTTGTGTAATTGAGTATGTTATTGTATAACTAAGTATTGCATTGTGATTTTATCATAATTGATGGATGAATATCATGAATTTGGGATGAAATCTTAAAAGGGTATCTTGATGTCCATAGTTAAGACCTTCAATGTTATGAACATGCTATTATAGAATTGTTGATTTATATTTACTAACGTTGATTACGTTAAGCATGAATGGTATATTGTGTTTGTATTATCATGATATGATTGTGAAGGTTGTGAGATAATAGATTTGTGTCACTATGTGAAATTGAAGGTAATTCCTATGAACATTCTATTACTACGTTTATGAAGTATTATTCTTACATGATGTTGGGTTTGTGATAAAAGTGTTTTCTCATCCTAAAACCTATTATATATTTACATGTTAAATGAGGGGTTAAGCCCCTATAACCTATATTATTAATGAATCATCATCTAATCAAGATCACATGACTCACATTATATCATAAATTAAGAGATTAAGGAGATCGTGGGTGCTTCATGGAATAGAATTTAATATCATGTTAAAACCATTGATTAATCATAAATATTTCATTAGGATGACTTTGATATCAATCTGATGATAAACACATGGCTAGATTGAAAGATAGATTTTAGACTTTAGAATCATGTTGGAAAAACATTAAAAGAGCTCCTTAAATGAATAGTTTACTTGTAAGACCCTGAAAATGACCTTGGTCAACTAGATCGTAACATGTTAGTTTTGTTGGTAAAAGGTCCTCAATATGTCTAAAATATGGTATAGAGGAAGTAGCTAAAGTATAGGTGCATTGGAAGTCAAACGTCCAGGGACGACGAAGACGTTCGACGACTAAGTGACCTAAATGCCTCAAATGTGATTCTATGTGTTTATGTGTGTTTCATGAGGTTTTAGGGTTCTTAAATGAGTTATTATATAATTTATAGGTAGTGTGACGAGTTTCGAGATGTTTGGAGATCAAACGTCCATAACCTTCGAAAGATATGCCTTGAAATAACCTTATGTGCCTAGGCATGTTTCGTCTAGTTTTACCTGTTTGTTTTAGATGAAATTCATGCGAGAGATGTTAAACTCATAGAAGATCATATTTGGGTTGGAAACTTATAGGAAATTATCCCCAAGGACTATCCAAAGGTCCTTGAGGAAGGACCCAAACTCATTGTCAAGTTTTTCCGAGGGAGCCCCAAACGACGGAGGCATCGATGACTCGTTTGAAAATTGATGCCCTGTCGATGGGTGTAGTAGGTGGAGACTTATTCTTGGTAGGAATTATGACCTTGAAAAGTATCTGACCCAACCAACATATGGACACGATGGTCCGTTTGTTGACAAACGGTCCGTCGACTGTCCACTGTCTATGGTCATGTCCTTGCGTGCAGTTTCACTGCCAAGCTAGGGGTGAATTTGTAAATTCACCCCACTTCCAAAAATATACATTGGTGTTTTAATAAGGTTATATTTGGTATTTTAAATGTATATATATGTGTTAAACACATTGAAGATTTCATTCTGCCAAATCAAAACCCCAAAATCCCTTAAGAAATCCCAAAGACTACATTGAAGTCCAAATTGAAGGTTCAGCTTGGTGTGGAGTTTTTAGTGGAAAGTATTCCTAAAAGTGAATAATTATCATGCTTTAGGTATGGTTATTGATACTTTAATCTTGTTTCATCAAGGATCCCAACTCTCACGATATTTTTGAAAGTTTTCTAAAGTGAATGGTCCAATTTCGGGATTCTACCATGGGTTCTTGCATAAGTTATTTATTAACATTGAATTATGACCTAATTTATATTGTATTGATTATTTAAATCTAAATTACCTATGAACCAATGAATTTGATGAACCCTAGTTTTTGACTACTTTATGTGTTACTTGATTTTAAGCTCATGTTGTTTAATTCTTCTGTAGTTTCTTATGGGCTTTCTTATTATATAATTATTATATTAAATTGATATCTAGGTTTTATTAGATTGATTAAGTTACATTGATGTTACCTAGTTTATTGATTATTGTAGTTTTTATGTTGAGGCCTTGGGAAAGGGTCTTGTGTTATCAAATTGAGTAATTAAACACTGAATTGAAGTGTTGATACTAGAGTGGAGATATGCTGCCTAATTTCTTTTATTTTGATGTTATCTATACTTTGATTAAATTTTTGATTTGTATGGTCCACTTATGGTGGCGGTGTTATGTGTTTTAGTTGAAATTGATATGGCCTTGTCGGCGTTACTTTATGCAATATGATGATGTTGGCCTTGTTGACAACTACTTCAAGTAATATGAGTAATTGTGTAGTTCTATTATGCAAAGCATGACAATATCTATCAACATATGAAGTCATATATGTACTCTTTCATTCATGATGTCTTAGGTGATCATGTTAGACTATGACTTTGACATTATGAGTAGTGTTAGCGTTGAGTCTTGGTTAATCCTACATGGCTATATGAGTCTATGTGGAGTATATTGACGATGTTATGATAGTATATAGGATTACATGACGATGTTAGATGGTTTCCTATGTAATTCTAGAATGACTTGCATTATGAATTAGAAGTGAAGTATGTGGTATCTTCTCTTGGTTGACTTGTGTCCCTTGCTTGATGTATATATGATCATGAATATGTGATGTCTTGATATAGGGTGTTATGACTCTTACTCTTGAATGTATGAATGACATGTGACCTTAAATGACATTATGACAGTCTTTTATGTTAAAACCTTGACTTAAAGGTAAGATAAAGATTGTTAAAGTTGTAAGCCGTATTGTTATACTTCAAAGTAATTGAATGATGGACTTAAGGTTATTTAGCTGGAAAAGTATCATATCAATCCTTAGGAAAGTTATCATGAGCTTGTTGCCGCCATTGTGAGTTAGCAGCTAGTGGACCTTTCCTTGGTAGGGTAAATCTGATCGGGTTATGAACTTCTTATAGAACCCTTTTGTGTGAACCTAATGTATGAATTACTCTATGAGAAAGAAGGCTAGAACCGAGTGAGTATGGTAAGGGAAGTACTTCTAGTTAATGTATGAGACTAGAATACATAGAAGCCCTTCATATTCCTTAACAATGTGCCTACATGGGATGTGTCCAAATTCTACCATTGGAAAGTAGAACTACCTCATTGGAGTAGGATAGAACTTTTGATTTCATGTATTGCTATCATGGTCTATGTCGGATATTGCTTATTGTCATCATATGGAATACATATTAGTATTAGAGAAGTTTATGGGGATTACGTGGTGGTATGGAACGCTATCTAGACATTGCACAATAGGCTTTGAAGGTGTTATGTGGAGTTCCTCCGTATTGTCTAAGACCATTACTTGGGTGTTCTATATTTGATGTATGAGTCTCTTAATGAACGAATGAAGTAATTACATGTGTTATGAATTATGTGAATGAATGAATACTTAATCTAAAGTGACTTAAGGATTCCTTAGCTAAAGGGTAAAGAAGGCATAATATATGATCTCTTCATGTCTTATCTTTTTTAGTCTTGAGTATGACTCTAGCTAGGGAAGTTGGTTTATATTTGTTGAAATGATCTAACCCTTAGGTAGTCTTAAGGAATATTTAGGTAATCTTGAAGAGGTCACTATGGACGTTATCTTCTTGATTTACATAAGTAGGTCTTTTGATAGCCTTTGGAAGGAGAATGTCATATAGTCTATAAGTTGATATGTTTGATGTCTTGATGTGTGTATGTGACTCATTATATGTTGTCTTGAGGATCATTTAGGCATGCCTAGAGAGGGTGTATGGGAGGTCTCTCTTTGTGTTTCTTAAATGAGTCTTAGGATAGCTTTAAGTGGGAGAATTATATGCTAGGAGATGTACAAAGCAAAGGGGAAGAACTTCACTGTAATAGTGAATTCATTCACTGTATAGTGAAGTGAGTTCACTGTAAAGTGACTCCAAAAATGTTCTAATTGGTTTGATTTGTTCCTTATGTGTTCTTAAGTTGTTAAATGTTGTTCTTATGATTAAAATTTATTTCTAAAATGAAAAGATGCATATTTCCAATAAATGTCCATTTTTCATGATTTTACGCATAATGACATATTTAGTACATGTGGTTGTACTAATTCCATGCTTTTATCTATATATATAGTTCTTGGTAGGTGAGGAGCTTTGAGAAGTTAAGACTTGGAATTAGAATATCGTTCAAGAGAAGTTGAAGTATGTCCTCACTTGACTCGAGGGCATATATGTGTTTTATGTTTCATTGAAGTACTATAATAGACTAAGTATTTCTATATTCGTATTTTCTATGGGCCATGTCCCAAATATTCTTCTGTCTTAAGAAGATGATATTGAGACTTAGTATTTCCTATAAATTTTATATGGAAGAGATTCTAAATACTATTTTATGTTTTGTGAAAAGTTTTAATTATGCTTATTTCTTCACTATGTTTATGCGACAAATGTTATAAAAGATCTTGTATAAGTCCTTCGAGAGGTCGAGTACGCCGGTTACAATATGATATTGTACCCTAACTTCTATGGTGTGGTCTTGGGATGAAACAAGCTTCATATCAAAGCCAGGTTGGTGAAAGTGATCTTAGGAATCAAAAAGTCTCATCAAGTCATGTATAGTACAGTCTTGACCATTAGTGTGAGTCACGACATATCTATGGGCGAAAGGCTCTAGGACGATAGAGTTTTCCTTCTTTTCTACTCCTATGTGATGCAGTAGAGTAAATGTTATAATTATCCTTCTTATGAGTTTTCTTGTGCTTTCTAGGAGATGAATACTAGGAGGATGCCGGCTAGAAGGTTAGAAGAGGAGAGGATTAATAAGGAGGTTCCTCCTCATGTTGAGCAAGTTTATCCAGTTCCTCAAGATGGATAGGTGCCCAAGTGCCTTCCCAAGGTGATCCTATTCCTAATGTGGAAGGAGGTATTGAGGTTCCGGAGATGTCGAATAGAGAGATTAGAGAGGCTTTGATTACAATAGCCCGAGATGAGACTTTGCAAGCTAATTTGAATATGATGCCTAGGGTTGTGGAGAGAACTATTACATCTAGGTTAAGAAATTTTGTGAGGATGAATCCTCCTATCTTTCTTGGATCTAAGGTAAATGAGGATCCTCAAAAGTTTCTTGACGGAGTGTACAAGGTGTTGAGTTCTATAGGGGTTACACCAAGGGAAAAGGTGGAGTTGGCTTCATACCAATGGAGGGATGTTTGTCATATTTGGTACACTAAATGCAAGGATAATATGACGGAGGAGGTGGGTCGTATTGAGTGGGAAGAATTTAAGGAAGCTTTTCTTGGTAAGTACTTTCCCCGATATATGAGAGAAAATAAGGTGGAGGGTTTATTAATCTCAAGAAAGGCAATATGAGTGTCGAGAGTAGTCTTTGAAATTCTCAACATTGTCTAGGTATGCCCCTTCTCTTGTGTCCAATCTAAGAGATGAAATGAGAGCTTTGTTACCGGGGTAGCCAAGTTAGTGATGGAGGAATGCGGTACGACTATGCTACATGATGATATGACCTTAGCTAGACTTATGGTGTATGTCCAATCTATTGAAGAGTCTAAACTTTGGAAGATGGCTAAAAGTTTGAAAATGAGTGGTGCTAGTGGTCAAGAGCAAACTTGGTTTAAGAAGAAGTTTCAATCTCAAGGAGAATCTAGGAGTGCTAAGTTCAAGGTTGAGAAAGGAGGTGGTTTAAAGGATGGCAAGACTATATGTGCAAATTGTGGCAAGAAACATTATGAAGGGTGTCTTTTGGGTACCGGGAGTTGCTTTGTTTGTGGTAAAGATGGGCACAAATTTAGAGATTGTCCTATGGTTGGTACTAGAGGTAAAGAGGGTAAGCAAGTTGCTCCTAGTGTACCAAAGGAGGATGATGCTCCAACAAAGAGGCATTTCTATGCACTACAGAGTAGAGTTGAGAAGCCGGATGAGAGTGATGATTGTGTTGGTAAGTTGTCTGTCTTTTGTTTTCATATAAGTTCCTTCTAAGTGGGGTAGTATGTTATGTAGATGGGATAGAAGTCCTAGAAATTTTTGTTTGTCCATGATGCTTAGGAGTTTGGTTGAAATTGAATTTCATTAACTTCTTGCACTGTGTGTCTTATGAAGACTTTATTAGGTTGTAAGATGTTTTTATATGATGTTATCTTGCATATTAGCATGTTAATGTCATGAATTGTCTAAAATTTAGATTTTTGAAAATTGCATAAAATCACTGTGGCATATTGAACCAGTTCACTGTATTATTTTGTAAAAAAATGACTTTTTGATTATTTGATATAAAATTGTGGTAATGTGATTAGAACTGAGTAATATAGTGAATATAAAATTAGTTTTTAACTATTTGGAATGAAACATGTGAGTTTTGTAGCATAATGAGTTATAGAATTGTTTTCTAGTTTCTTGTTGTGTTGTTAATCTCTTGGCTATGTCAAGTTGATATTATTATTTTTTATGTGTTTTATGGTTTGGTTATGTGATGCTAGTTGAATCTTTATTCTTCGAAGTGTTCGGAGTGTGGCAAGTGTCAATCGAGGACGAATGTTGTCCAAGTTGGGGAGATTGTAAGAACCCAAATATGACCTAGGTTAACTAGAACCTAACATCTTGGTTTTAATTGTATAAGGTCCTTAGTGTGTCTAATATAATGTATAGAGGCAGTAGGTAGATAAAGTATTAGGTTCATTGGAAGTCAGACGTCAAGGGACGACCAAGACGTTCGACAATGAAGTCACCTAAATGCCTCATGTGTGATTCTATGTGTTTATGTGTGTTTCATGAGGTTTTAATGCTTAGAGAGTTATTATATCATATATATTTAGTGTGTTGACTTTTGAGAATTTTGGAGGTCATACGACTAAGAACATCAATGACGTTTGAAAAATATGCCTTGAAATGACCTTCTGTTCCTAGGCATGTTTCGTCGAGTTTTACGTGTTCATTTTGGATGAAATTTATGTGAGAGGTGTTAAAATCATATACGATCGTATTTGGGTTGGAAAAGTCCGGGAAATTATCCTCAAGGACCATCTAAGGGTCCTTGAGGAAGGACCAAAAGTCAATGTCAAGACTGTCAAAGGCAGACCCTAACGACGCATGAATCGACGACTCGTGGGCCAATCGATGCCCTGTCGATGGGTGGAGTCAGTGGATAATTAGTATTGGGAGGAATTATAACCTTTACAAGTCTCTGACCCAACTAACGGACTGACAGGACGGTCCATTTGTGGACAAACGGTCCGTCGACTGTCCCCCGTTGATGGTCATGTCCTTGCGTGTAGTTTCACTGCCAAGCTAGGGGTGAATTTGTAAATTCACCCAACTTCCAAAAATATACATTAGCGGTTATTAAGGGTATATTGGGTATTTTAAATGTGTATTTAAGTGTTAAACACATTGAAGATTTCATTCTTCCAAATCAAAACCCCAAAATCCCTTAAGAAATTCCAAAGACTCCATTGAAGTCCAAATTGAAGGTTCAGCTTGGTGTGTCATTTTGAGTGGAAATTATTCAAAAAAGTGAATAATTATCATCCTCTATGTATGGTTATTAATCCTTGAAAATTGTTTCATGAAGGAGCCCAACTCTCACGATGTTATTCAATGTTTTCTAAAGTGAATTGTCCAATTAACGAATTCTACCATGGGTTCTTGCATAAATGATTTCTTAACATTGAATTATAACCTAATTGATATTATATTTATGATTTCAATCTAAATTACGTATGAACCCGTGAATTTAATGAACCCTATTTTTTGACTACTTTATGGGTTACTTGATTTTAAGCTACTGTTGTTTAATTCATAAGTAGTTTCTTATGGGCTTTCTAATGATGTAATTATTATAGTAAATTGATATCTATATTGTGTTAGATTTATTAAGTTACATTGACTTGGCCTAGTTTATTGATTATTGTAGTTTTGATGGTGAATTGTTTGTTAAGGCCTTGGGTAAAGGTCTTGTGTTATCAAATTGAGTAATTTAGCATTGAATTAAAGTGCTGATTATGTAGTTGAGGTATGCTGCCCCATTTCCTTTTTTATGATGTTATTTATACTTAAATTTTATTGTGATTTGTATGGTCCACTTATGGTGGCGGTGTTATGTTTTTTACTTGCAATTGATATGGCCTTGTGGGCGTTCCTTTATACAATATGATGATCTTGGCCTTGTTGACAACTACTTGAAGTAATATGACTAGTTGAATAGTTTGATTATGTGAAGCATTAAAATATCTATCTATATGTAAAGTCATATGTGTATTCTTCTTTTAATTTTGTCTTAGGTGATCATGTTACACTATGACTTTGACATTATGAGTATAATGTTAGGGTTGAGTCTTGGTTATTCCTACTTGTCTATATGAGTCTATGTGTAGTATATTAATGATTTTATGATAGTATATAGGATGACTTGAAGATGTTAGGTTGTTTCCTATTTAATTCTAAAATGACTTTCATTATGAGTTAAAAGTGAAGTAAGTGGCATCTTTTCATGGTTGACTGGTGTCCCTTGCTTGATATATATATGATTATGAATATGTGATGTCTTGATTTAGGGTGTTATAACTCTTAGTCTTTAATTTATGAATGACATGTTGAAACAACCATTAAAAAATGAATATGCTTAGTAATGTTTGGCGTGTCTAGATTGCCTACGATTAGACCGAGTTCACACGGATTGATGCGCGTAGAACCAAACCTCTAAACCCTTGGGACAACCAAGCCAACTAACTTGGGGAGTTATTTGAGCTAGAAAAGGTTGGTTCCAGCCTTGTAGGGCTCCCGAATCTGAAGATTTACCCCGATGAGTCTTTAACGGATTTAAAAAGGTGAAATCTTAAGTCTGGAGGATCTAGGGGTAAAATGATCATTTTTCAGTCAAAGGGTAATGTTGTATTACCCTAAATATGTAATTTATTATTTAATTAATAAGGTGGAGGGTATTTTTGGGAGAGTGGGCCAAAATTACCATTTTAGAAAAATCTTTCTCCACCTGGGTTCGAACCTAGGTGGGAGCAATGATTTAAATTTTTTTATTTAAATTTGTTAATCAATTTAATTAATTAATATTTATTAGCTGATTTAAGAAAAAGGAAAAAAATCAGATTTTTTTAAAGGTTTGAAAGAGTCCTAGTTTGATTAAGTATGTACATAAGCCTAAACAACAGTTCACATTTAACTCTCTTTCTTTCACGTTCTCTCTGCCTAAGCACAAGAACTAATCAGCAACTAAAAGTTCTTCACACTTGAAGAACAATCACGTTAAAAACTTATTCAAAACATAAGCAAAAATGTTAGGCAAAAAGGGATGTTTTTCCGTCGAGTTTGGTGTTGAAATTTCGGACTTGAATGTGATTTGGAGAGGGTGTAGGACAGCAGGTCGTCCGTTAAATAAACATCAAAATAAGCTTTGGGTTTTATTACTCTTGGTCCCTTACACAAGAGACCCTTAGGACTTAGATGTATCTATTCCGAAAACTAGGGTTGTAGTCTTTCTGAATGAGATAGCTGAGAACTGTGATTCTTCGCTCGATCAATTCTTCCCCGTTGCATGTCCCTTTCACTAGCTCCCATTGATTCGTAGGTTGGATATGTTTGCCGGTATAAATTAGGGATGTAATATATTTTCGTGATGATCATGTTCATGTATGCGTGTTCGGATTTATGTGATTATTAAAGTATGTTTTTCCAAGATTATGTGATAAGTATTTGAGCAAATAGTTTGTTGTCATGGCTCTTGGACACAGATTGGAGCATGATATAACATGTTTTATGCTTGTATTTCATTTGCACAAACTTGTATATATCTTGATGTTCATATGAAGTATAATGTTGCTGATTTGAGTGAAAAACTATTATCTAAATGATTCACGAAATGCCCTAAGAATTAACTCAAAATGTTGATGAAATGAAGCTGAATAATGTAACTCAAATTTCCAGCACCTTGTTGGTTAATTTCAACAAAGTAAAATTTTTTAATAATCTATGTAAAATGAAAAAAAATAATTGCGATCACTAAGGATCAAACCCGTGACCTCAACATGTTAAAAATCATTGAAATAATGTGAGAGAAAAAGAATGTGGCATGTGGGATTTGAACCCGTGTTACTTGACTGAAAATGAAAAGAAAAAATAATTAAAAAAATAAGAATGAGGTGTGTGGGCTTCGAACCCACAACCACTCTGTCAAATATAGAGAGAATTAAAATAAAAAAAATTGAGGCATGTGGGAATCTAACCCACAACCACACGACAGAATAAAGGAAATTAAGGAGAAAAGAAAATGAGGTTGTGGGGGTTCGATCCCATACCCTCTTGGTCAACACAAAATTTGTGTAAGGAAAAAGGAAAATAAAAGATAATAAGGTTGTGGGGGTTCGATCCTACATCCTCTCTGTCCCAAACGAACAAAAACTAAAGAAAGAAATTAAGGGAAAATGAAAAGGAGGCATAGGGTCTCGATCTTGGGTCCCCAAGCCGTGTAAACCAAACTAAAATAAATCAAAATGTAAGTGCTGTCCAAGGGATTCGAATGGTTCCCTTTCCCTATTTCCGTATAGATACATAAGTCATACCTGGATAAATATTCAAAAATAATGTTGCCCACATAGATCGAAATTGAGATCATGACATACTTACAAGATGCATTAGTCTTGCACAACATAATCTTAGGAAGATATGAATCACTTAATCAAACTATGATTGAATCCTCATGGCTTGTATGTATAGACCCATAAGTCTAGCATATGTGTAAAGTAACTGAACCTAAGATTTATGTAACGAAATGAGGAAACCCTAGAAGGGTCAAGTAAGAGTGTGGAACATACTAAATGGACAATTGCATTGGCATATGAGTAGATGAACATTCACATAACAAGGGGTGAGTAATTATGAAGAGCAAATATGGTAAAGCTAATGAATGTGGTGACAACGTGATAAGAGGCTAATGTTAAATATGAGAGCAATCTCAAATGAGCCTAAGTAAAATTTACCAAAACGTACTCGCGTATGAGTGTGTAAATCTAAAGAAGAGACAAGTCTCTGTGAACACTCTAAAGAAAGTATTGAGATTAATGTATACTCAATACTTATGATGACATGATAAATCATCTATTGAGCTATGATGTCCTCATACTAGAATCCTTTTTCCATGACGTAAGCACCGATAGGCTAGCTATGAGCAGTGATGCCTTCTTTCGGTAAGGGCGGAGGTTCACCTAATTCTCCTGAGATGATATTTTCCGGCATGTCGGGTATGGGAATCCTTATATATCCTAGCATTTGAACCTATACTGCCAATATAGGGATATAGAAGGGTTTAATTCCCTATATACGCTAGCATGTTTTATGTCACTTTGGCCGGTGATTCCACCTCTTTTCAGTGTCAGGCACACATTGGATTTTATGATGCTCACATGATATATGTAGGTTAAGTTAAAGATTCCAAATGAATGAATGAGGCCAGCCTCTAATGATGCACCTAATGATATGAATGATACTAAAGGTGTTAGGATTAGATAATACAGAGGTGAGCTAGACTCAAGTAATGTCACTAGGTTATTCTTGATCATTGGACAACGAACCCAATTAGAGTCTTAAACTACATCCTAGGTATGACTAGTGTTTACACTAAATTATGAATGAATGAAATGACGAACATATGAATGAATGAAGCAAACTATGTTTTCGGTAAAGAAGGCTCTCTAGTCTATGTCCCATATATTGAGCCCTCATTTTAGGATGTCTTAATGTCAAATCCATGATTCCAAGGTCTTATGGCATATGAACGAAAGATATAAAATATGTTATGTGCTACATCTAATATGTTACGTGCTATCTGTAAGATGTTATGTGTTGTGTACAATATGATACGTATGATGATGCATGTTACTCTCATGGCACGACATTGCTAAAACCAATTTGGCAAGTCCCCTGACTTTTCTAATCCCAATTTGGCAAGTCCACTGGCTTGACTTTCCAAAAATCATGATTTTAGGAAAGAGCTTTTCTTACTCATGCATGTCCTTGGTGTGTGCTTGCATATACCCATACTTAGTACATGTGTGTACTAATCCCATACAACTCTACATTTTTAGGTGTAGGTACGGGAGGACTGTAGAGCTTACAGATTGACGTTGAAGCTATCCGGACGTGGAGCATTCATCCGGACTTGGTTGGCCCTGATGCATTCAAGGACGCTTGCCCATTATATTCTAGCTTAGTTATAGGATTGAGCTAGTGGAGTATATTCCACTAGAGTTTTTTTCCTATTTATTTCAGACATTGTCTTGGTGCTATTTTGGAAAGTATACACTTACTACAGTATTGAACTATTTCTTTCATTTGGTGTTCTTAATGTTAGATACTTGATGATGAACGTATATGAATTTAAGTAGAACGGCTTACATGCATGTTGCGAAATGAAAAGTTCAAATTTTCTAATAAAATTAACCTCGATGAATTAAGGATGACGTATGTACGCTTGTCTCCGACCTCTGAGAGGTCAACGATGTCGGTCTCGTATGTGGTCCAGATTTTGATTGTGACAAAGTTGGTATCAGAACCCTAGGTTAAATTCTGAGGATAATAAGTTCATATCAACCACATATAGTACTTTCTAATTCATGGTATTGAAGTACACCACTATCCTGAATTAGAGACTACATGATGCGTAGGAAAATTCCCTTCTTTTGATCTTATTGTTCCTTTTCCTAATGTCTGGTTTCTTGATGTTATGAGCGTGTCGAACATTAATCCATGTTGATTACAGAGAATGAATACTAGGAGAACCATTGGTCAAGGAAGAGGAGGAGTAGCTGCTGGGGACAATTAGGTTCAACCCCAGGCTCCAGTAGAAGGAGTGGATATGCCGATTAATCTAATTGGGTTTACAGATGCGGAGGTGCGGGCATCTCTGGCCTAGATGGCATAGGCAATCACTATGCAGGCCCAGGCCATGACTAACCAGGTCAATCGACAAAATGTTCAAAGGGAGAACCCACCGATTCATAGCATGGCTGACAGGCTACGAGGCTTCAGAGGATGAATCCTCATATTTTCACAGGGTCCAAGACTTCAAAAGATCCACAGGATTTTGTGGACGAGGTACATATGATTTTGGTGGACATGGAGACCACGGATACAGAGAAAGCTTAGTTGGATTTCTATCATCTTAAGGATGTTGCACAGACTTTGTACAGGATGTGGCAGGATAGCCGAGCGTTGGGCGGAGTTCTGGTCACTTGGAAGTTGTTTAAAACAACTTTCCTGGAGAGTTCTTCCACAGGGAGATGAGGGAGGCAAAGGTTGTGGAGTTTATCAACCATAAGTAGGGATCAATGACAGTCAGGGAGTATTCCCTAAAGTTTGGTAAACTATCAAGGTATGCTACTTCCCTTGTATCTAAGAGCAGGGATGAGATGAGTAGGTTCCTCATAAGAGTCACCAGAGATCTAGAGGAGGAGTGTCGGGCTGCGATGCTCAATGATAACATGGACCTCTCCAGGTTGATGGTGCATGTCCATCATGTGGAGGACAGCCAAAAGAGGAGGGGCATCCGTGATGCTAGGTGTCCTTACCCTGATGATCAGGAGGTCCTAGCAATGGAGGAAAAAGAGACAATTTTGGCACCCGTGAGCAGCTCAAATTCAAAAAGGGCAATAGAGTTCAGGAAACTCTAACTTTTGGAGGAGTGCAACACCTAGAGGAGGCAGAATCGAGCCCAAGAAGGGCAACAGATGTGATATGAAGCGTCCTAGAAAGAACTATGCTAAGTGTGGTCGTGCTCACAGTGGAGAGTGCAGACAGGGTACTAATACCTGCTTCGGTTGAGGTAAGAGCAGGCACATGGTTCAGTACTGCCCACAGAATATGAGTCGGGCTGGAGGTAATACTCAGCCTAGGCCTAATCCAAAGGGTGCAGCAGCAGCCGAGCCTCCTAAGATTAGAAGGTTCTACGCCCTGAAGGGAATGGAGGAGAAGGAGAAGTCCAATTATGTGGTCACAGCTATGCTGCAAGTATTTTCAACATCTATCAATGCTTTACATGATCCAGGGTCTACTCTTTCCTTTGTAACTCCTTTAATTGTTCTCTCTTTTGAGATATTGCCTAAAGTTCTGCATGATCCTATAGTGGTTAGTACACCTTTAGGAGAAAATGTAAGAACTGATAGAGTATAAAAGGATTTCCCAATAGTTGTATGTTGTAAGACTATGTGTGAAGACTTGGTTGAGTTACCAATGCATGATGTTTATGTTATTTGTTTCTTTGAATTGCTTCATAGTTGTTATGCTTCTATGGATTATCGTAGTAGGGTTGTGAGATTTCGTTTCCCTAATAAAGAAGAGCTGGTCTGGGAGGGGTACAACTAGAGTTGTCCTAATCCCTTATATCAAACCTTAAGTCCAATAAAATGATGTCCAAGGGGTTATTGTGTCATCTTGTGAGTGTTAATTATTTAGATCATGACATTTCTTCAATAGACTCAGTGCCTATAATTAATGAGCTCCCAGATGTGTTTCCTGATTATTTTCCTAGAGTTCCTCCCACTCGAGAGATTGACTTTGGTATCGACTTACAACCCAATACTAAACAAATTTTAATTCCTCCTTACAGAATGTCTCCAGCTGAACTCAATGAGTTGAAGGTGCAGTTAAAAGATCTCACTTATAAGGGTTTCATTCAGTCGAGCATATCCCCTTAAGGCGCTCCTGTGTTGTTTGTGAAAAAGAAAGAAGGAACCCTTAGAATGTGTATCGATTATCGGCAGCTCAACAAAGTCACTATCAAGAATAAATATCCATTTCCCAGAATAGATTACTCGTTCAACCAACCCCAAGGGTCTAGTTTCTCCTCGAAGATTGATCTTTGTTAAGGGTACCATCAGCTCAGGTTTAGGGAAGTAGATATCCCAAAGACAACTTTTCGTACCCGTTATGGTCACTATGAGTTCCTAGTTATGTCATTTCTTCTCATGAATGCACCTGCTACTTTTATGGATCTCATGGAAAGGGTCTTCCGTGAATACCTTGGCTCTTTCGTCATAGTATTCATTGATGACATTCTCATTTACAATAAGACCAAGGAAGAGCATGAACAACATTTGAGACTAATCTTCCATGTACTTAGACAACATTAGTTGTATGCAAAATTCAGCAAGTGAGAATTCTAGCATAGATCAGTGTCCTTCCTGGGTCATGTTGTGTCCGACAAAGGTGTGGAGGTAGATCCCAGGAAGACTGAGGCTGTTAAGAACTGGCAAAAACCTCTTACTCCGACAGATATTCGAAGCTTCTTAGGATTGGCTGGTTATTATCACAGGTTCATGGAGGGTTTTTCTTCCATTGCTTCCTCACTGACAGCTTTGACTAAGAAGAAGGCCAAGTTTGAATGGACGAAGACTTGCGAAAAGAGTTTCCAGGAGATCACGGACAAACTCACTTCAGCCCCGATGCTTACTTTGCCTAAGTGTGGTGAGAATTACACTGTTTATTGTGATGCATCTAGGGTTTATTTGGGTTTTGTTCTTATGCAGGTTTGTAAGGTGATTGCTTATGCGTCCAGACAACTCAAGGTTCATTACAAGAATTATCCCACTCATGACCAGTAGTTGGCAGTTGTGATATTTACACTTAAATTGTAGAGGCACTATTTGCATTGAGTGCATGTGAATTTTTTGACATACCACAAAAGTCTCCAGTACGTGTTCACACAGCGGGAGATGAATCTACGTCAGTGGAGGTGGTTGGATCTATTGAAGGACTATAACATGAATGTCCACTACCATCCAGGTAAGTCTTTGTTGTAGTTGATGCTTTGAGTAGGATGAGAATGGGAAGTATAGCCCACATTGAGGATGAGAAGAAGGAGTTAGTTAAAAACATACACAGATTGGCCAGACTGGGTGTGCGATTAGTTGACTCTACTAGTGGGGGTATTTCAGTTAATCGTAGTTCTTAATCATCATTATTAGTAGTTGAAGTCAAGGAGGGTCATCATATTTATCTTATTTTGATGGAGATTAAGGACTCGGTGTTGGTTAAGCAGATCTATTGGTGGGATGGCATGAAGAAGGACATTGCAGAATATGTGTGCAACTGTCCTAATTGTCAACAGATTAAGGCAGAACATCTTAGGCCTGACAATCTTACTAAGATTATTATGGTTCTGACTTTGAAATGGGAGGCTACTAATATGGACTTCGTGGTTGATCTTCCGAATACTAGAAGACAACATGACTCCATATAGGTTATTGTGTATAGGATGACCAAGTCTGCCCACTTTATCCCTTTAAAGTCTACTTACGAAGCCGAGGATTATGCGAGAGTCTACATTAATGAGATTGGAAGATTCCTTTATCTATCATTTAAGATAGAGGAGCTCAGTTCACTTCACATTTCTAGAAAATCTTCCAGAAAAACATAGGCACAACAGGTGAAGCTTAGTACTGCCTTTCATGCTCAGACTGATGGGCAGGTAGAGCACACCATTAACACATTGGAGGATATGTAGAGGGCGTGTGTGATTAACTTCATGGGTAGCTATGACGATTATTTGCCCTTGATAGAGTTCTCATATAATAATAGTTATCGCTCCAGCATTGGGATGCCAACGTTTGAGTCACTGTATGATAGGAGTTGTAAGTTTCCATTTGGTTGGTTCAAGTTTGGAAAGTCATCCATTTTTTATCAAGATATCATACATGAAGCCTTAGAGAAGGTCAGAATGATTAGGGACAGGTTGTCTACTTCTTACAGTCGGCAGAAGTCTTATGCAGACAACCTAAAATGACCCTTAGAGTTTGATGATTGTGACCAAGTCTATTTGAAAATATCACCTATGAAGTTGGTGACGAGTTTTGGCAGGAAAGGGAAGTTGAGTCCTAGGTATGTTAGTCCATATGGGATCCTACAGTGTGTGGGTGAGGTGGCCTATGAGTTGGCATTGCCTGCGGAGCTAGCTTCTGTTCATCCAGTCTTTCATGTCTCTATGTTAAAGAAGTTCCTAGGTGATCCATCATCGATTCTACCTATTGAAGTATTGGGGGTCGATGAAGACTTGTACTATGAGGAGGTACCTATTGAGATCTTAGACACACAGGTCAAGTGATTGAGAAACAAAGAGATTACCACATTGAAGGTATTGTGGAGGAACCATCTTGTTGAGGGTGCTAGATGTGATACCGAGGCCGATATGAGATCCCACTATCCCCATCTTTTTTGTCCTTAAGGTTAGATTCCCTACTCTTAAGTCGAAGTTGCCTTATCTCTCTATTCTTTGTTGCTACTGCTTGACTGTGCATAGTGGTTATGATATGACCGGAGTTGTGCTAGATTTGTATGAAGTGTCATTCCTGGAGGAATGTTCCTAAGGGATAATGTAACGACTCTACAAAAATGAATATGCTAAGTAATGTTTAGTGTTCCTATAATGCCTAAAAATAGATCGGGTTCACACGGATTGATGCGCGTAGAACCAGACCTCTGAACCCTTGCGACAGCCAAGAAAACTAACTTGTGGAGTTAGTCGAGCTAGGAAAGGTTGGGACCAGCCATGTAGGGCTCCCGAATATGAAGATTTACCCGTATGAGTCTTTAGAGGAATTAAAAAAGGAGAAATCTTAAGTTTGGAGGGTCTAGGGGTAAAATGGTCTTTTTCTAGACTAAGGTTAGTATCGTAATTACCCTAAATATGTAATTAATTATTTAATTAATAAGTGGAGAGGTATTTTGGGGAGAGAGGGCCAAAATTGCCCTTTTAGGAAAATCTTGCTCAACCCAGATTCAAACCTAGGTGGGAACTATTACTTAAATTGTTTTATTTAAATTAGTAAATTAATGTAATAAAATAATATTTATTAGCTGATTTAAGTAAGAAAACAAGTCAGATTTTTTTAAAGGTTTGAAAGAGTCCTAGTAAGAATAAGTCTTTACCTAAGCCTAAACAACCTTTCATGTTTAACTCTCTCTCTCTCTCACGTCAATATCTCTCTTTCTTTTCACGTTCTCTCTGCCTAAAAACAATAACTGATCAGCAACTAAAAGATCTTCACACTTGAAGAACATTCACGTTAAAAACTTATTCAAAACATACGAAAAAATATTAGGCAAAAAGGGAAGTTTTTCCGTCTAGTTTGGTGTTGAAATTTCGGACTTGAAAGTGATTTGGGGACTGTGTTGGACAGAAGGTCATGCATTGAATAAACGTCAAAATAAGGTATGGGTTTTCATACTCTTGGTCCCTTTCCCAAGAGACCCTTAGAACTCAAATGAATTTATTCGCAATTCTAGGGTTGTTCCCCGTTGCATGTCCCTGTCACTAGCTCCCATTGATTCGTAGGTTGGATATTTTTTCTGGTAAAAAGTAGGGATATAATGTGTTTTTGTGATGATCATGTTCATGTATGTGTGTTCGGTATGTGATTATTAAAGTATGTTTTTCCAAGATTATGTGATAAGTATGTGTTCAAAGTGTGTGTTGTCGCGGCTCTTGGACACGGATTGGAGCATGACATGACATGTTTTATGGTTGTATTTCAAGTGCACAAACTTGTATAAATCGTGATATTTTTATGGAGTATAATGTGGCAGATTTGAGTGAAAAACTATTAGCTAAATGATTCACGAAATGCTTTAAAAATTAACTCAAAATGTTGATGAAAAGAAGCTGAAAAATGTAACTAAAATTTCCAGTTTCTTGTTGGTTAATTTCAGCCAAGTGAAGTAGTTTAATAAGCTATGCAAAATAAATAAAAATAAGTTAGATCACTAATCGAAGTCGTGACCTCACCATGATAAAATCAATAAAATAATGTGAGTTAAAATGAATATGGCATATCGGATTCGAACCCGTGTGACTTTACAAAAAAATAAAAAATAATAATTAAAAAAATAAGAATGAGGTGTGTGGGGTTCGAACCCACCACCTCTCTGTAAAAAATTAGAGAGAATTAAATGAAAAAGAAAAATTGAGGCATGCGGGAATCGAACACACAACCTCACGTCAGAATAAAGGAAATTAAGGAGATAAGAAAACGAGGTTGTGGAGGTTTGATCTGATGCCCTCTTGGTCCAAACAAAAATTTGTTTAAGGAAATAGAAATATAAAAGATAATGAGGTTGTGGGGGTTCGATCCCTCATCCTCTCAGACCCAAACGAACAAAACTAAAGAAATAAATAAAAGGAAAATGAAAAGAGACTTTGGGTCTTGATCTCGAGTCCCCAAGTCGTGTGGATCCAACTAAAATGAATAAAAATAGAAGTATTATCCAAGGGATTAGAAATCGGGTTCCCTTGCCAAAACTCCGTATTGATAAATAAGTCATACGTGAATAAATGTTCAAAATAATTTTGCCGACATAGATCGAAATTGAGATCTTGGCATACTTACAAGATGCATAAGTCTTCTACCACATAATCTTAGGAAGATATGAATAACTTAAACGAACTATCAATGAAGCCTCATAGCTTGTACGTATAGACCCATAAGTCTAGCATATGTGTAAAGTAAGTGAACCTAAGATGTATGTAACGAAATCAAGAAACCCTGAAGGGTCAAGTAAGAGTGTGAAACACACTAAATGGCGAAGTGCATTGGCATATGATGTAATAGACATTCACTTAAAAAGGGGTGAGCAATTATTAAGAGTAAATTTGCTAAAGCTAATGAATGTGGTGACAACATGATAAGAGGCTAATGTGAAAGATGGGAGTAATCTCAAATGAGCCTAAGTAAATATTACAAAAACGTACTCACATATGAGAGTGTAAACTTAAAGAAGTGTACAGTCTCTATGAACACTCTAACGAAAGTATTGAGATTAATGTGTACTTTATACTAATGTTGAGATTAGAAATCATTTATTGAGATATGATTTCCTCATACTAGAAGCCAACTTCCATGACGTATGAGTTGAATGTAATGGAACTATATATTGAGAATGGATAGGCTAGGTATGAGCGGTGATGCCTTCTTTCAGTAAGAGCGGAGGTTCACGTAACTCTCATGAGATGAGACTGTCCGGCATGCCGGGTATGGGTCTCCTTATATCTCCTAGTCTTTGAACCTATACTGCCAATATAAGGATTTAGTATGGTTCAATTCCATATGTACGCTAGTATGTTTTGTGTCACTTTGGCCGGTGATTCCACTACTTTTCAGTGTGGGGAAGACACTAGATTTTATGATGCTCATATAATCTATGTCGGTTAAAGTTAAAGTTCCCAAATGAATGAATGAGGACGGCCTCAAATTATGTACATAATGATATGAACAATACTAAAGGTCTTATGATAGGATAATCAAGAGGTCAGCTAGACTCAAGTAATGACACAAGGTTATTCTTGATCATTGCACAGCAAACCCGATGAGAGTGTTAAACTATATCCTAGGTATAGCTAGTGTTTACACTAGCTTATGAATGAATGAAATGAGGTACGTATGAATAAATGAAGCTGACTCTGTGTTTGCTAAAGAAGGCACCCTATAAACGAACGATATGAAATATGTTATGTGCTATATGCGATATGTTATGTGTTACGAGTAAGATGTTATTTATTGTGTTCAATATAATGCATATGATGATGCATTTACTCTCATGGCATGACCTTCCTAAACAAAATTTGCCAAGTCCCCTGACATTCCTAATACCAATTTGGCAAGTCCACTAACTTGACTTTCCATAAATCATGTTGTTAGCAAAGAGTTATTCTTAATCATGCATGTCCTTTGTGTGTGCTTGCATATACATACTTAGTACATGTGTGTACTAACCCCATACAACTCTACATTTTTAGGTGCAGGTACAGATGGACATTAGAGCTTACAGATCGACGTTGAAGCTATCCGGACGTGGAGCATTCATCCGGACTTGGTAGGCCCTTATGGATTCAAGGACGCTTGCCCATTATATACTAGCTTAGTTATAGGATTGAGCTAGTGGAGTATATTCCACTAGAGTTTTTTTACCATTTATTTCAGACATTGTCTTGGTGCCATTTTGGCAAGTACACACTTAATGCAGTATTGAACTATTTCTTTCATTTGGTGTTCTTAATGTTAGATGGTTGATGTTGAACGTATATGAATTTAAGTAGAATGTCTTACATGCATGTTGCGAAAAAAAGTTCAAATTTTCCGCTAAAATTAACCTAGATGAAGTAAAGATGACATATGTAGTCTTGTGTGTGACCTCTGAGAGGTCAAAGACACCAGTCTCGTCGGGGATCTAGAGTCTGGTCGTAACACATGTGACCTTAAATGATGATATGAGAGTATCTTATGTGAAAACCATGACTTATGGGTAAGGTTAAGATTGTTGAAGTTGTAAGTCGTAATGATATTCTTCAAAGTAATGGAAGCATAGACTTACGGTTAGTTGGCTAGAAAAACATCATATTAATCCTTAGGAAAGTTATCATGAGCTTCTTCGTGCCGTTGTTAGGTGTCCCTAGTGGACCTTTCCATGTTAGGGTAAATATAATAGGGTTATGAAATTGTTATGGAACCCTTTTATGTGAACATAATGTATGAATTACTCTATGAGAAAGAAGTCTAGCACCGAGTCAGTGTGGTAAGGGATGTACTTCTAGTTAAAGTATGTGACTAGAATACAAAGAAACCCTTCATAATACTTAACCATGTGCCTACATAGGATGTGTCCATGTTCTACCATTGGCAAGTAGAACAACATCATCGGAGTAGGATAGAACTCCGGATTCCATGTCTTCCTATCATTGTCTATGTCGGTAATTGCTAATCTCATCGTATGGAATACCTATTAGAATTAGAGAAATTTATGGAGTTTAGGTGGTGGTATGGGATGCTATCTAGACATTTCACAATAGGCTTTGAAGGTGTTATGTCGAGCTCCTAGGTCTTGTCTAAGACCATTACTTGGGTGTCCTTTATGTGATGTATGAGTCTCCTAATGAACTAATAAACTAATAACTTATGTTATGAATTATGTAAACGAATGAGTACCTAATATAAAGTAACTTAAGGATTCCTTAGCTAAAGTGTAAGGTGGGCATCTGAGATGATATTTTCATGTCTTATCTTTTAAGTCTTTAGGTTGACTCTAGTTAGGGAAGTTGGTTGATTTTTGTGGACATGATCTAAGATTTAGGTAGTCTTATGGAATATTTAGGTTATCTTGAAGAGGTCACTATTGACTTTATCTTCTTGATATACTTAAGTAGGTCTTTTGATAACCTATGGAAGGAGAATGTAATAATGTCTATGTGTTGTTTAATTGAGTCTTAGGATAGCTTTAAGTCGGAGAATTACATGCCAGGAGATGTCCAAAGAAAAGGGGAAGAATTTCCCTGTAATAGTGAATTGAGTCACTATACAGTGATGAGAGTTCACACTAAAGTGACTCCAAAAATGTTCTAATTAGTTAATTATCTCCTTATGTGTTCTTAAGTTGTTAAATGGTGGTATTATGATTAAAATATGATTTCTAAAATGAAGAGATGTATATTTCCAATAAATGTCCGTTTTTCATGATTTTATGAATAATGACATACTTAGTACACGTGGTTGTACTAATTCAATGCCTTTATCTCTCTATATAGTTCTTGGTAGGTCAGGAGCTTTGAGAAGTGAAGACTTGTATTTGGAAGATCGTTCAAGAGAAGTTGAAGTATGTCCTCACTTGACTCGAGGGCATGTATGTATTTTACGTTTCATTGAAGTATTGTAATAGACTAAGTATTTCTATATTAGTATTTTGTATGGGCCGTGTCCCAAGTATTCTTGAGTCTTAAGATGATGAGATTGAGATTTAGTATTTCCTATTACTTTTATATGAAAGAGATTTTAAAGACTGTAGTATGTTTTGTGAAAAGTTTTAATTCCGCACTACTTTTTACTATGGTTATTCAATGGATGATATGAAAGGGCTTGTATAACACCTCCGAGATGTCTAGTACGCCGATTACAATCCGAGATTGTACACTTCATTCTATGGTATGGTCTTTGTATATGACATTACTAATGATCAAGTATTACCATACCTTAATACAAAATAAGACACGAAATTTTTGAGAGTAAAGCACTCGGGATCCATCTCCGTATCTTATTCTTGAGCTTGGTCTCCAATGGAGGTTTAGGGAGCTCATATTTGGGAGGGGAAGATTTATATTGGAAGAATGAATTCTAAAATTGGGTTTTCATGTTGATAACCTACTTAAAATACCCTAAAAATAATAAATTAACCTTCTATAATTTAATTGGGACATGGGGTGAATTTCCCAATTCATCCCTCAACTTGACAACGTCTAGACAGTAGCATTACAGGACCAAACAATGTGCATGGTACCGGACCATCGATGGAATAACGAGGTCGTTCTGCACTCCTTTGTTTTTTACTGAGATACCACTTTTGGGAGTTGAGATCTCATGCCTATGTGTAGAGAAACGCCCCCAATCGATGGGGCGCCAACTATACTACGAGGAGTAGATTGACATTGCCAGTGAAGTGTTGTCCCAGCGGTTTGGTCCTCCTCAAGGACCCCTAGGGTTGTACTTGTGGAGTCGTGACCGAATGGTTAGATTCTAAATATGTTCATAGATATGTTAGTATCCTACCTTTTAGATTTATGTTCCAAAAAAACATCCAACAAAAGGAAAACATACAAAGACACACTACCACACAACTTACTAGATTCTTAATGTCTTGGTCATGCTTTGACGTTTCACTCCAAGCTCTTTAAAATGACTATCACAAGTTATGACACACTTAATTAACAGGTTATTTACTCCTAAAGAACATGTGGGGCTCGAGATAAACCTAGTTCGTGTCAGGGGCTGTTACTGTAACAAACACAACGGGAGTAATAACTAATAAAGTGAACATATGAACATGTGAAAAGATTTAATTTATGATGGAATAGAAAAATAAAGAAAGTTGGCATGATATGGGACAACATATAATCATATGTACCATGTGTAATCTAGGATCGTTTTGATTTATATAAGGGGAAGACATTCCAAGGGTACTTTAATGATGAAACAAGTCTAAACCTTGCATGGTAATACTTGAGAACCTAATCCGTAAATTTAAAAATAAAATCATATTAGAGCACTCACTTTAATCCTCTAGGGTGTAAGAACTACAACTATGGATCAGTAACTACCAAGGGCACTTAGAAAGCTTAATTTGTAATATAAGTATTGGATTCATGCAAAAGAAATAGGAAATCGAATAGCCTTACATACCTTATGCTCTAACCAATACAACTATCACTATTGAGCCTCTCCTTTTAGGTATAAATGTACAATAGATGTCATGATAAACTAAAATTTGCAGCTGTCACACCTGATCTTGTAAAACAGTAGCTAGCATTGACAGATAATAAGACCATATCGCCCTTACAATAACGTGTATCACCACAAGCTCCTTCTATACCGAATACATACATTGTGTAGCCTTTCAAAGATTACCCAAGATTCACCAACAATAATACACATAAAACATACTCAAATATTCTTTATCATATAACAAATAATTGAACTTACCGACCTCTTGAGTTTTTTATGACAACATACTTACACTTTCTCACTAAAACTCATACTTAAGGAGGAAGAAAATGGAACAGTCACCTAACCTCAATTTCTAACACTTCTCGTTATAACTTGAATTTCTGTAGATCTTTAACTTCCCCTCAGACTTATAAGAAACTGGAAGAGAAAAATATCTTAATATTTAAGGAAAGTGAGAAGTAGCTTTTGGGAACTTCGGCCTTGTACTTATATTTAATCATAAATAACGTATGTTCTAGTTTTCCATGGGTGAATTAAGCTAAATACATAAGAGTTCTCTTACCTTGGTTTGCAAATATGACGATTTATTCAACAATCCTATATGAACTTTAAGGCTGCTATTTTAATCCTTAAGAGAACAGAGAGAGAGAGAGAGAGAGAGAGAGAGAGAGAGAGAGAGGTAGAGAGAGAGAGATGGAGTTAATTGTCAATATTGTGTGTTAAATATAAAATAGAATAGAAGCCAATATATCTTTTATTGGACATTCTTCACCTTTGAGAATATCCTCTAGAACTTCTTTTTTTGAGTCGTTTTCAAGCACGAATTGGTAAAGTAGGTGATGCACCTTCCTATGTACATCAAACATCTCAAAGGGTCATATTATGCAATGCACCTACTTGATTTTACTTGGGCTTAAATATATTGGGCCTTGGAAAATATTGCTGTTGAGCTTTAATTCTCATTTTCCTTTTATTTAACTTAGTTTGGGCCTCAAGTGAGTCATTAGCAAAGGCCCATATCTGATCCATAAACCTTGGAATTTCAAACTAGATCCAAATAGCTCAAATAGGTCATGTACCTACTTGGTCATTTGGACTGGTCAATATGTAAAAGTAGGTGATGCAGCTGCATGTCACCTACGAGTTTAGTTAAGTCAAACAAGAAGCTCACTTATTTTATTCCATTAACTATTAATACCTTTGCTTTAACTTAGCACTTAACTTACAAATATAATCTCAATTACATCCTTACTATCTCGAGTTTTAATCTCCCATTGGAGTTAAATTGATGTAAACATGCTAAAACGTGCAAGGACTTACATTACCTTTTGAGCTATTTTTAAAAAATGCTAATCATATAAGAAACCTGGTTCTTCACATAAACTATAAGGTTATATCAAGTGTGATATGAATAAAACAAGCATATGCATAATATGGGCTGTGACAACCACAAGGAAATTTATAAGCATCGCAGGAATACAACTAGTACACGTAGAATACGGAGTATTACATTAATCTTCTTGTCGTACCAAGTAAAGATATTCATGAAGGGATATCATATTAATAATTCAAGCTAACATAGTTCATACATGAATCCTTTGAAAACTTACGAGATATTTTGTTAAGCTTGTCATAGTTCATGAAGAAGTCTTATTAGATCATGCATGAGTATCTATAATAATCCATCATTACTTTTACTCTTAGATTTATTTTAGACAATTCTATAGATATGGAGACTCTTACTAGAATCACAAACTTAACTAGTATAGAAGGTCTCCATATTATTATATGTAATTTAGGAACCTGGACTCGACTAGTGTAAATGGATGCCATGTGAATGTCGAACTCAACTTACATAAAATCTTAAATATCATATTTGATATCATACTCATGGACACTTAACTCTCAAAATGTTAGTAAAGCATTTACATAGGTTCTATAGGTCACTCATAGTATCATACATTCATAATATAGGTAATGTGTGTAAAGTTGTTCCACAACAATACCATATACAAATCATCCCATATATAAGCTTCACTCTTAAAGCCATAACCTTCACTTTTGATCATATTACTCATACTATCAATCCCTAGAAATTCCAAATTTATAACTACAAGTCTTACTCTCAAAGAAATACTCCTCATGATCATCATATATTCTTATATATAAAGATATCCTAATCAAATGATTCATTATTATGCAATTCTAATCATATATCATCATAAAGGTTCAGTCTCAATCACAAATAGTCATAATTCGTTATATATGTATTCTAATCGATTAAAGTCTACAAGCTTTAATTTTAAGCAATGCATGTCGAGGTGCTCTAATCTCAAGAAATATATATTGTAATTCATCAATCATATATGTCACATCCAAGCCCTCAATCTGCCCCTTTATAGCTTAAAACAAAACTATATTAATATAACTTAAAATCTTAGGTTAATCAAGAATACATGTATAATCATACTAAAATCATTAAATTCTATCATAAATGATCTTTAAAAATCATAATCCACTTTAGAATATCACTACCCTTAATATTAGAAGAAACCCTACATTTACTTGTGGAGTTCTTCTTCTAAATTAGGAAAACATGGGGGCTTCATGGATGAAATGAATCCATGAATGAATAATCCATCATACCTTGATTATAAATACAACAAAAGTATGAATAATTCAGGCTTGTCTTGACCTAGTAGATCCTCTTTCATTTCTTCTTAACTTTTTACGGGGAGAATATTTAATAGTGTACTAAGTTTCTTTTGGGGTCTTGAAATAATTACATGGATGACTTGATTTAGAGATCTAAATTTTTTATATTTGTTTTCTGTATTAGAGTAAGATTACACTACTCAATCGTAATTAAAACTAGAAAGCTCCAAAATAGACCTAACTTAACCATCCAGAATAATCTAACTGCCCCAACCACGAGACCAAAATCATGGGGAATACGAGTACTTGGTTGGGTGTGGTTTAGGGTATACAACGCTTGAAGTTTTCCCTTGACCTACGAAACCCACCTATGGGGCGTGCACCCATGCATGAGGCGTAGGTCTTGTCATAGGTGATTGCCTTGCGACGTTTCATCTTGGCATCCACCAATGTTTCCCACCTTAGGGGTGTGGGTATAACAACATGTAAGATATTGTAACTTATAATAGCAAAGAATAAGCTAGAAAATATAATTTATCATTTTTTGAAAGAATAGTATTCTAAGAAGTGAGTTTTTGTAATTCTAAAAAAAGCCATAACTTCCAGCTAAGAATGAGTGAGGGTAAATCTTGATAAGGTTGGAAAGACCTTGGAAATATCTATACAATGGTGCCGAGATTGCATGATTTTTATATATGTGGAAGATGTGTCTTTCGAAAGTTGGGTCGTAGAAGTGAGGAAAGTCCAACTCCATATTTTAGTGAGGGAAAACATGTCTTTACCCATCTATTTCCTATTTCGTTTTAAAGTTTTATTAGGGGTAAAAATAAGCCTTAAGTTAGTTTTGAAAAATTGAATTCACGCTTAGGTATTGGGAGAAAGAAAAACAGAAGAAGAAGAAGTGAGAAAGAACATGAATGCCAAGATTTTTCTAGTGGAATTCATCGGGGGTGATCCGTGAAACACTCAGAAGGTCCAAGACCTAATCTAGAGCAGTATATTATTGTATAAGTTTCGTATCAGTGTTTTATGGTAAAAAATAATTTTTATAAGTCATTTAGGAAGTTTTAGAGTCAACACGTCATGAAACGTCCATGACGTCTGGAGACTAGTGAAAGAGGTACTAGTGTATCTTAGAGTATTTCATGAGGTTTTTAGGAGTTATAATTTGATGAAATTTTGTGGACCTCCAAGACGGAGGGTGCAGGTGGGCGTCGACTAAACTAAGACCCTTAGCCCGGGGTCTTGTAGGTTTGGCTTGCACTTTCACTGTTCATTTTTTAAGGGGTCCATTTAATTAGATAATTAGTTAGGGTTTAATTAGAGGTTAAGGTGGTTAATTCAGTTAGTTAAGTGACTATATAAATTACCCTAAGCCTAAACCTAACTTAACACCCCACTATTACCAAACCCAAATTACTCTACCTTCTCTCTACTTTGTCTCTCCCAAAGAAGACTCTTTTGAAGAGAAAGGTCTAAGGGTTCTAGGACTTCAAGAAGATAACTTTTATCCATAAATATTCAAATATTAACAACGTATGGGAACCATTCAAGTTTGGGATTCCTTTCCTCAAAGGTCTCATCAAAAATTGGTTCAAAGAGATGATTTCATATGGGTTTCTTTTGAATCCAAATTTGATCTTCTAAATTGTAGTGTTTGTGGTTTATTTTGAAAATTATGGTTATATTATGATTTATTATTGTTAATTTTTTGTATTTCTTTATGATTTAACCTATTATTTAGCTCATGTGGTCTATGTTTGTTAAGGCCAGTTTTCTCAAATGTAAAATGAAGTAACAAAGTGAACACTAACTAGGGTGAGGGGTTAGAATTAGTCTAGTAAAGGGTATGGGAATCTAACTATTCATTACATTAGTTGGCCTTGAGGGATGTCTTAGAAAGTTGTTCCGATGTCTTTTAAAGTAAATGTTATACATATATCGACTTTACATGTTGATGATCTTATTTGAAGATAGTTTCATTTATGAGCATCTTATTGGTCTATAAACCTAGATATGATGATAGTTACTCATTGATACTACGTATTGTAAAGTTAGTCATTGCTTATGATCTCTTTTTTGGTTTACTCTATTGAGTAAGGTTATGGCCATTAAACTTGTAGACTTTATGGTGCGTTATAAGTAAAGGTCTTGTATGTGTTGTAATGCTATGAACTCTTCTACATGATTTGTTGTTATAATTTGAGGTTAGAGTTGTATTGATTGTGCACTCAATATGCCATTATACATGTTGATTTTATTATACTTGATGATGTTGGTCTTGTGTTGTATATGTCTTGCTTTAAGGAATATTTGATTATTGGTTTATTTGGGTTCTTGGTTGCGCACAAGGCTTTTCAATGCGACTTACCATGTTTTTTAACAAATCTCCCCTTTAGAATGATTTGAAATGTTTTAAGTGCATGTTTCAATACTTAGTAGAAGTGCTGTACTAACCCATATTTCTATGTTTCTACAGTTAAGTAGGTTTCGACCATTGAGCATCTAGAAGGGCCACTTAAAGATAACTTGGACTCTCATTCTCCATGTGTAGTAGGTCTTCACCTTCCAAGGACGATGCAACTATCTAGCTGTTGATGTTTTTATGGTATAAGACATTTTGTTTATTCTCTTTCATTTGAAGACTATTATTGCATATGCCTCTATGTTGTTTTTGTTGTAATGTAGTATGGGCCATGGCCGATTGTTGTAATCGTTCCAGATTGTTTAAATATGAGACATTTCCTATTAGAAAATATTTATATATTATGTATGTTAACTAAAAGAAGAAGACTATGCAATGCTTCCTACCATATCCGGGAAAACCCCATTGACGTAGCCAGCATTGTCGTCCTTTTTGAGGACTAAGAATAGCTTTTTAGATTACATAATCACATTCATAGGTCAAAATTATAGGATATTTAAAACTTTTTACTACTTCTACAATGAGGTTTTCATAGAACTCTACATACACGTAATAGTTATATATCGAGTATACATAGACCCTTCGTATAGGAAGATTACTTATTCTTGTACTTTTATTGCATATAAATATATAGAATGTAGCATAGTGTCAAAATAGTAGTCTCATCTCATAACCATCTACTAAGAGTATATCAAATTGGGCCTAGCCCATACGTCAATGAAACATACCACATATAGGTCATACAACGTTTAATATCCATATGAAAAGGAAAGAAACATAAATGTCTTAGTACTAAAAAAACTTCATAGCTTGATATTGACATTACCCTCGGAAAGTGAGGACCTACCCAACTTCGATGATCCAGAATTCCAAGTCTTCTTCAAAGTCTTCTCCAAAATTCATTCAACGAACGGAAAATAAAATGTTTGGGAAAAGGGAGAAAATTGGGTTAGTACACAACCTGTACGAAGTTTGAGAACATATGCACACACATCTTGAAATCATGCAAAGAAAAGGGACATTTCATAAAGGTGTGCAATTTATATTGAAAAACAATATGCATATTCAATAAGACCATACTAATCGATTAGACACATTCATTAAGTACAAAGCAAGCATACATAAGACCAACAATACTAAGTCTAGTCGAGTTGACATGAATATTATATAATTGGATACATAGTCAACCAACTCTATCATCAAGTCATTATAGCAAAAAGCATTAATAAGAGTTCATTACAACATAACCTAAGCAAGAAAATTACCCATGAACCCCTATCAGTTCAACAAGTGCAATGACCAAGAAAAGCCCCATAACCTTAATCAATCAAGTAACCAGACAAGAATCATGACAACCTCCTACTTCATATATCATAACATTTAAAAGTACTTATTATCATACTTTAACAACGTAGACCAACACATATTCATAAGTGACACCAATCAACATATAGTATCAACAATGTGCAAGTTCATCATATGCATATCATTTACCATTATAGGCATATTCATACATAAGAACATCCTTCTAAGACTTCCTTCAAGGCTCACTAGTGCAATGTTTAAGTAGAGTCCCATACCCTTACCAAGACTAAGCTAAACGTGATGGGTTATCTTAGTTAGATTTCATTCCTTTAATTCATTTTACCTTTGGGAACATCTTGACCTAACTGACATAGACCATATGAAACCTTACACGGCAAAAAGGCGGACTACTTGCCAAGGTAGTACAAAAACATAAACTTAGAAACTACGTGGATCCACTAGATAGTATCCCTATGGGGGAAACAGAGTTCAAGAACTAGGAAATATAGTTGGGAGCCTCTTTATGCTACATGCATTGTAGTCTGCAATATCAAGATATCAATAGTGATCCTACCTTCCCTATGTGAGAATGGACACTCCTCACTCTAGTTCACTCGATGCTATGCTAGAGTCCCTTTTTGAAATGTTTTTAATGTCTTTATTAATCATCATACACCATTGTAGGTCGTAGGGTCTAACCCGTGTATAAATATCATCATCATCATAGCTCAATAAAAGTTGCATGAGTAGTGTCCTTTCATTAAAATTCATATAGGTGAGGTTAGCACAGTAACATTTTCATATCATGATAAGTCACATTGGAAATCATCATCATCCTTATAAAATTTACTTCTTAGCCAACACATCAAAACCATAGTCTAGACATTTCAATTCAACTTCATACCGCCATAGGGCAATCCTAATACAATGCATACTCCAATACAACATCATGACATAATCACAATTGACCATAGTTTGAAGTAAAGGTTAGGTATCACATGACATACAAAGTCTCCTTCATAATTGTTTATCAAGGTTTTTCCATCAACCCTTAATTCAACAAAATTAGGGTATAACATCGTCATAATTCTATGTCCAAAATGATAACGAGCCTAAAAGAATCACTACATCATCATTCAACACTAGTTCATAGCTTACCACAAGAGAGATAGATCAAAGTCATAATCTAATTCAATTACTCAATAACTAGCATGATATGACTATAATTCACCCTATTTTTTTCATGATTGATGCAATAACATCATCTAGAAGTACTTCAACCCATAACAAAGTCAATTGAATCAACATTAGACAATTCATATCAAGATCACAACCTAGGGTTAAGGGGTAAAGATCATCTTCTACAACTAGACAAATCCATCAAGATATATCATAATTAAGTTAAAATAAATTTTAATCAATTCGGAATATACAAAAGGAATCATTTACAAATCAATTCATAACATAAATTTCGAAATTGGAAAAGACCCACTTGAAAACCCAACTTTTGAAATCAATTTGATTGTACCCTTGAGGAAAGAGGTCTCAAAGGTGAAAGATATCCCATACCTTACTAATTGATGAATATTGATGGTCAAACTTGACACTTTAAAGACCTTAAACCCTTGCCTATTTTGGTCTTCAATGGAGTTCTTCACTAGAGAGAGAAAGAGGAGAGAAGGAATAAAATTTTGTTTTGTGAGTTATGAGATCTTAGATTAGTCTAATGGGGTTGGGGTCTTTATATGAGCCATTAATTAACTAAGTAAGTTAAACTCCAACTGATTACCTAACCCCATAATTAATTAGTTGGAACCAATTCAATATGTGCAACAAAGTCAGGCCCTCACAGACGACCAACGGTGCGTATGTGAGTCAACGACTCCTGCCGTGTTTCGTGCTTCACTTCATCGATGAGTTCAGAGGATGGTACAAATATAAAATTAGCCAAAATACATTAGTTTTGGTTGATTGATAGCATCGACACCCCGTCAATCCACACACGCCCGTCTAGTCCCCTCGTGGGTGCACACTGTACAGGCAGTGCTTTTCACCCAATAATGAAAGGGTCCTCCTCAAGGGGCCTTGGTTGGTCTTTTGGGAGTCTTACCTAGAAATTTCAACCATGAATTAATACTAACACAATTTAGACACCCTTACACAAAATTTCATGAATTTTCGGCTCCTAAAAGCTAGTCAAATAGGCTAAGGCACGTTAGTACCTCTTTTAACTAGTTTTCGGGCGTCATGGACGTTCTTGGACTTTTGGTTTCTAGACATCATAAATGACTGATGTTTATTAAAGTGGACCTTAAAAAGTTTCTACACCTTATGACACGTATGTTAGGCTCTAGAATATGTCTTGGATTTTTGAAGTGTTACACTTCCTATGCGAGGAGTATCTGTAAATGCCCTATGTGTATAATATGTGTAAGTGAGAGGTCTATGTAAATCTCATGTAATATATGTATATAAAAACATTTATATTTTTTGCAATTTAACCTATGATATGCAATGACGAATAATAAGAGATTAATCGTAGTCTTCTCTGAGGACTATGATACCAGTTACTTCTAAGGGGTGCTCCTCGGATGTGACAAACTTTGTTTCAAAGCATGATGTTAAATATCCTTATCGATGTCTCACTAAACCATGTATATTTATATATTCTTTATAATTGTAAAATGCGCCACACTTATGAATGAGAGACTATGTGATGCTTATGAAATCCTGATTTTCTTGTGTTCATATATCGTGCTTCTAGAGTTTTATTTAAGTGTTATTTTCACCTAAGCCATTATTGTTATTATTTCTATTAATTCTAAAAGGTAAGCTGCACTAAGGGTCGAGGGAAGGATTTCTAAAATGGGGGCTCATGAAAATAAAGCTCCTGCGCAAGACAATCAAGTTCCTCCACTTGAGAAAGTCGCTATGGGTGATCAAATTCTAGTTGTTCCTCTACCTATGACGGATGGAGAGACAAGGGCAACTTTTCTCAATATTCCCCAAGCCATTACTTCAAAAGCTAATGTCGTCACTTCTCAAGTCCAAGCTGTGACGGACCAATTTAATTTGGAAGTTGGACACCATATGCCTCCACATGTTAGAACTATGGTTTCTCTTTTGAGAGACTTTATTAGGATGAACTCTCCTACGTTCTTCGGGTCAAGAGAGTGTAACACTCTGAAAGTCCAAGACCTAATTTAGATCCTCACATTAGTGTCTATGGGTTGTAACACATTTTTACAGTGAAAATAATGTTTATAAGTAATATAGGGAGTTTTATATTAAAGACATCAAGAAACGTCCATGACGTCTGGAGACTACTGAAAGAGGTGCTAATGTGTCTTAGCCTATAGCATAGGGTTTTAAGAGTCCAGAGTTGATGAAATTTAGTAGAAAGGGTTCAAACATGTATTAGTGTAGGTTGAGGGTTGAAACATTTGGGTACGACTCCCAAAGGACAACCCAAAGGATCCTTTACGAGGACCCTCCATTTAAACAAAAAAATTGTCAGAAACAGTGTTCACATACGATTGCAGACGACGAGGCTTAGGCCAATCAGCAGGACATAGATGCCTCCTTAAACAAACACTTAGATATTTATACAAAATGGATAACTTGAAAACAATCTAAACTAAACTATTGATGTGAAGGACGGTTGGGGGAAACAGGCGTAGGTTAACCTATGGACCGCAAGATCGTTGTCTCGTAGGTCCTGCCTGAATTTCAACTGTTAAGTTTAAGTGACTTCGTTTATTTTGTTAATTAGTTACAGGTTTAATTAGAGGTGAAGGGGTGTTTAATTATTTTTTTTAAATGACGATATAAAATACTCTATGACAAAAAAAAAACTTAACACTTCATAGATTCCCAAACAAAAATTGATCTTCCTTCTCTCTACTTTCACTCTACCAACGAAGACTCCATAGAATACCAAGGTATAAATGTTCTAGAGTAGAAATAAGGTCTATTTTGACCATTAATCTTAAAATATTAATAAGGTATGAGAACCTTTAACATTTGGGATTCCTTTCCCCTAGAGGTTCTTCCAAAATTGATATCCAAAAGTTGAATTCTATATATGTTTCTTTCTAATCCGAAATTAATCTTCTAAATTGTACTTTTTGTGGTTTCTTTTGATAATTATGATGATATTATGATTTAATATTGTTCAATTATGATATTTTTGATGAATTAACCTATTAAGTGGAATATATCATGAATTGACTTAAATTCCCTAATCCTAGGTTGTGACTCATGTTGAATTGATTAGTATTGATGCAATTTAGTTAGTTCTTATGTTAATTACTATTAAATGATGTTATTACAACTATTGATGGATGAAATTGGATTGGTTGAGGGTAAGACCAATGATGATGGGTTGTTGAAGGAGAATTTGTAAGACTTTGTTATCTTGAACCTTTACTTTAATTGTGATGGTTTGTACTTAGTGATGAAGTTCAATTGAAGCATGTCCTATGATTATATTAAGTAGGTGTTGGTATGATTATGTAATTTAAATGTCTGGATCACGTGAAGATGTGAGATTATGCTTAAGATGAAATGATATAAGGTTTGTTATAAATTGTCTATGTTCCTTATTATGACATGATTATGATAATGTGTTGATCTCACAGATAAATGTTGTAATGAAAGGACGTTCTCATGAAAATCCTAATTCTCTGATTACTATGAATAAGTAAGGGCTTAGTATCCTATATCCTAAACTAACTTATAATTGTTAAAATATGGCTTAAAGAGAATTCAAAAAGGGACTCTACCTTAATAACGAGTGAACTAGATGTGAGATGTTTCCTTTCCCAAGGTGAGAAGGTAGGTTCACTATTGTAATCATGATATTTGAGACTATAATTCAATGTGCATAAACAAGGTCCCTAATATATCTCCTAGTTTTTTTACTATGTGTCCCCCAGATGAATACTAGCTAGTACATACACCTAGAATACTATGTTCATGATTTGATACTACCTTGGAAAGTATTCCACCTTCTTTCGGTAGGGTTTCATGACACCGGATTCCACATTTTACTCATGTGGCTCATATCGGTTAAGGTAAGTATTCCCAAAAGTAAAATAAAGTAATAATGTGTACACTAACTAGGGTGACCTAAGGAGTTTAACTTAGTTTAGGTAGGGGTATGAGACTCTAACTATAAATTGCACCAGTTGGCCTTGAGGGTAGTCTTGGAAGTTTGTTCTTATATTTTATAAAGTAAATGATGTGCATATGTTTACTTTGCATGTTGATGATCCTATACTATATTAGTTTATTTTATGAACATGTTATTGGTCAATATTAGTAGATATGATGATGATTACTCTTAATGCTATGTTATGTGAGTCTAGACATTTTTTGTGATGCTTTGTTGGGTTTACTTTGTTGATTAAGGTTATGGGGTTTTACTTGGTAATTGCATTTGCGGACTTGATGTTCGGTTATGAGTAAGGATCTTGTGCATGTTGTAAGGTTATGAACATCTTATGTATGCGTTATGGTTATATCATGATGTTTAAGGTGGGCTTGGTAATGTACTAAAATACACTATGATACATTTTGAATTGGTTATACTAGATGATGTTGGTCTTGTGTTGCATATAGCTTTGTCTTAAGGAATATTTAATTATTGGCTTATAAGTGTTATTGATTGTGCATAAGGCTTTCCAAGTTAACTTTGTATGGTTTTGAACAATCGACCCCTTAAGCATGATTTCAAATGTTTTATGTGAATATTCCCATACTTAGTAAAACTGTGTACTAACCCATATTTCTATATTTCTACAATTATGTAGCTTTTGGATTCTCATTCTCCAAGTTTGGTAGGTCCTCCCCTTCCTAGGTCGATGCAACTATCTAGATATTGATGTTGTTCTAGTTTAAAGACATTTAGTTCTTTCTTTTTCATTAGAAGATGATTATTTTTTATGCCTATATGTGGACTTTATTGTAATAAAGTAAGGTCTATGCCCGACGTTGTATTCTACTTAGATGGCTAGTATGTGAGACAATTTCCTATTAGAATATCTTCTTATACTATGTATGTGAAATAAAATTATAAGCCTATGTAGTGCTTCCTATGCGAGGAGTCTATGTAAATACCCTATGTATATATATTATGTTTAAGCGAGAGGTCTATGTAAACCTCGATGTAGAAGTAGATGAAAATTTTTAAATTTTGCACAATTTAACCTATGAAATGTAAAGTCTTAGTCCTCTTCGAGGACGACGACACTGGTTACTTCTAGGGGGTGCTACCCAGATGTGACAAACTCGGTATCAAACCATAAGGTTGAATATCTTTAAAATGGATGTCTCACTAAACAACATCTATGTAGACTCTTATTCATAATTGTGAAGTGTGCCACACTTAGGAATGAGAGACTATATGATGCCTAGTAAATTCTCATCCTCTTGTAATCCTATGTCGTGCCTCTCGAATATAATTTTTGTTTTATTTTAACCTATGCCTTTTATTATGGTTATAAGTATGAATACTCAAAGGGCAGTGGCACGAAGGGCCTAGGAAGGGATTGTCTATGCGGGGGCTCCTAACAACCAAGCTTCTCCGCAATACAATGAATTTTTCCCACTTGAAGAAGTTACTATGGGTGATCAAGTTCTTATTGTTCGTCCACTGATGACAGATGGAGACATAAGGTCATCTTTTCTCAATTTTCCCCAAGCCATGACTTTACAAGATAATGTGGTCACTTCTCAAGCCCAAGCCATGACAACCCAAGTGAACCGGGAGGTTAAACCCCGTGTGCCTCATCATGCTAGTACTATGGCATCTCAATTTAAAGAATTTATTAGGATGAACGATTTTATGTTCTACGGGTCAAGGGCAGATGATGACCCTTAATATTTCCTAGATGAATCTATAAGATCCTATTTGCTATGGGTGTGACTAAGGATGAAAAGGCCGAGTTTGCCGCCTATCAACTCAAAGATGTGGCACAAACATGGTACACCTAATGGAAAGATAATAGGGTGGTCAGAGGTGGCCAGTGACAAGGGATATCTTTAAGAGATTTTTCTTTGATCGGTTTTTTCTAAGAGAATTGAGGGAAGCTAAGGTGGAAGAATTAATCAAGCTTCGTCAAGGAGGTATGAGCGTAATTGACTACTCCATGAAGTTTATAAAATTGTCTAAGTATCTTCTATCCTTGGTGTCTAACCCAAGAAATTAGATGAGTCATTTTCTTATGGGAGTGTCTGATAACTTTGTGGAAGAATGTCATTCGACTATGTTTTATGATAATATGAATATCTCTCATCTCATGGTTTATTCTCAACAAGTGGAAAATAGTAGATTAATGAGGCCAAAAGGGCAAACTCTTTTGAATGTTGGTGTTCAAATGGGAGGTTGGAAATTCAAGATAAGCATAAATTCAAGAAAATGTTCTCCAATCAAGTCCCTTCAAAATTTCTCAAGGCTCTTGATGATAGGGTGTCTAACCCTAAGTCTCAAAAGGGAAGAGGTACTAGCTCACCATCACGAAGCCTACTTGTGGAAAGTGTGGCAAGAAACATTAGGGTGAATTCCTGGTAGGGATGGAAAATTGCTTTGGGTGTGGTAAAAGTAGTCACAACGTGAGAGATTGCCATAATATAAAGGGAAAGAAAAGATTAGAAGGCAATCTCAAGCAAGTGGTTCTAATGTTGATGCTCAAAGAAAGAATCTTTTTTATGCTCTTTCCTCTATGGTGAACAAGAGAGTTCTCCTTATGTGGTGACCGGTATGTTACAAGTCTTCTATATTAATGTTGATGTTTTACTTTATCCGGCTGCTACCTTGTCATTTTTTACTTCTTTGGTATCTAGAAAGTTTGATATTTTGGTAGATATCTTGAATGAACCATTTATGGTGACTACCCTGGTAGATGAGTCAGTGGTTGAAAAAAAGGTTTATGAAATTATCCTATAATGTTTCCCAATAGAGTTACTCGTGTTGAATTAGAAGAACTTGATATATTTGATTTTGATGTCATTTTGTGAATGGAATTGTTATATTCTTGTTTTTCTTCCATGAATTGTAGGACGAGAGTGGTAAAGTTTAATTTTCCTACAAACTCATCTTAGAGTTTAAGGGGGGAAGTCTATTTCTAAACGTCATATAATTTCTTATCTAAAGGCTTATATGATGATTTATAAAGGGTGTTTATACCATATTGTAAGAGTCAAAGGTATAGAATACGAGGTTCCTTCAATTGAGTTAGTTCCCGTAGTGAGGGAATTTCTGGAGGTCATTCCTAATAATATTCCTAGAATTTATCCCGAATGGGAAGTTAATTTTCGTATTGACTTTCTATTGGAAAAAAATCCCATTTCAATTCCTCCTTATCGGATGGCTCTGGCTCAATAGAAAGAGTTGAAGGCTCAACTCAAGGATTTACTATATAAAGTCTTCATTAAACCTAGTATTTCCCCATGGGGTGCTCCGGTTCTATTTGTGAAAAAAAGAAATATGGGTCGCGTAAGATGTGTAACAACTACCGGCAACTCAATACAGTGACCATGAAGAATAAGTATACTCTCCTTGGATTGAAAACTTGTTAGATCAACTTCAAGGGGCAAACTACTTTTCAACAGTTGACCTAAGGTCGGGATATCACCTATTTAGGGTGAGAGATGAAGATTTTCCCAAAACGGCCTTTGGAATAAGATATTGCCACTACGAGTTTAGAGTAATGTCTTTTGGGTTGACTAATGCACCGGCAACATTCATGGACCTAATGAATAGGGTGTTCCGAAATTACCTAGATTCCTTTGTGATTGTATTCATTGACGATATCTTGGTGTATTAGAAGAATGTGGGTGATCATATGGGGTATTTTAAAGTGGTGTTACAAGTCTGGAAAGACACCAACTATTTTCCAAGTATAACAAATGTGAGTTTTGGTAAAGGTCGGTTGCTTTTCTTTGTCATACCATCTCTACTGAGGGTGTAGAGAATGATCCAAAGAAAACTGAGGGGTTAAAAATTGGACTAGACCTTTGGCTCTAACCGACATAAGAAGTTTCTTTTGTCTAGCCTCGTACTATAGGAGGTTTTTTTGGATGTTTTTGCGTTCATTGCATCTCCTTTCACTACTTTGACCCAAAATAATCTAAAATTTGAGTGGTCGGAGTCTTGTGAAAGAAACTTCCAAATTCTGAAAGATAGGCTTACCAATGCTCGGGTATTGACTTTATCGGAGGGTACCAAGGGTTTTGTGGTATATTGTGATGCATCCCGAGTGAGATTGGGTTATGTCCTTATGCAACACGGGAGATTTATAGTATAAGATTCTAGGCAACTTAAGATTCATGAGAAGAACTACCCAACTCATGAACTTGAGTTAACGCCCGTGGTGTTTGCCTTAAAAACATAGAGGCACTACATATATCGTGTTAATGTATATGTGTCTACCTACAACAAGAGTTTTCAGTATGTGTTTAGTCAGAAGGAGTTAAGTCTCTGACAACGAATCTTGTTGGATTTGTTGAAAGATTACGACATGAGTATTCTCTACCACACCAGCAAAGTCAATGTTGTCGTCGATGCTCAAAGTGTTCTGACTATGGGTAGTGTGTCTTATGTGGAAAAAGACAAGAGATTCTTTGTGAAAGATGTCCATAGGTTGGCTCGTTTGGTTGTTTAGATTGGAAAATTCTCCAAATGGTTGTTTTATGGTCCATCATAACTTTGAATCGTCTTTGGTAGTTGAGGATAAGTGTAAGCAAAACCTTGATCCACCATTCATGGATTTAAAGGAAAGAGTTCTTCTGAAGCTCAATGAGGAATTCTCCTTGGGGGGGATGGTGTTTTGAGGTACTAGGAAAGGTTGTGTGTGGCCAATGTGAATGATTTGAGAAATCAGATCCTAGACGAAGCTCATGGGTCCTATTATTCTATTCATCCGGGTTCTACAAAGATGTATCATGACCTTAGAGATGTATTTTGGTGAGATGTCTTGAATGGGGACATAGCGGAATTTTAGCAAAATTCCCGAATTGCCAACAATTGAAAGAAAGCACAAAAATCTTTATGGCTTACTCCAAGAAATACATGTTGCCACTTAGAAGTGGAAAGACATTAAAATGGACTTCTTAGTGGGTTTTCCTCTGACACAAAGGCAAAATGACTCTATATGTGTAGTTGTGGATAAGTTGACAAAATCCGCTCACTTTATCCCCTTTATGTGTACTTATTCGGCAGAAGAGTATGCAATGATCTATATAAATGAGATTGTGAGTCTTCATGTGATCCCTTTATCCATTATTTAAGATGAGGATGCTCAATGGGTAGTTCCAAAAAGGGTTAGGTACACAAGTGAAGTTAAGCACCACTCTTCATCCCCAAACAGATGGTCAAGCAGAGCGAATTATTCAAACCATTGACGATATGCTTAGAACTTGTGTATTTGATTCAAGGGAATTTAGGATGAGAACTTCCTTTGTTTGTGTTCTCTTATAACAATAGTGACCATTCAACTATATACATGGCTCCTTTACAAGCATTGTATGGAAGGAGATGTAGATCTCTGATTTGGTGGTCTGAAGTTTGCGAGTCTTCACTCTCTGGACCTTAAATGATCTATAAAACTTTGTAGAAAGTTCATATGATAAGGAATCAATTGAAAATAGCTTATACTCGGCGAAAGTCTTATGGAGATAATAGGAGAAGGAACTTAGAGTTTGAAGAAGGTGATAAGGTGTATCCGAAAATTTCACCTATGAAAGGAGTGATTGGATTTTGAACGAAAGGGAAGTTAAGTCCACGTTATGTGGGTCCTTATGAAATTTTTTAAATGGTTGGTAAGGTTGGATACGAGTTGACAATACCTAGTGAACTAACTTTGTTTCATCCGGTATTCCATGTTTCTATGCTTAAGAAGTAAATTGGTGACCCTGAATCCATTCCTCCTATTGAAGGTCTAGATGAGGAGGAGAATCTCTCGTATGAATAGGTTTCAATGTAAATCCTAGATCGACAAGTGAAGAAGTTGAGGAACAAGGATGTGGCTTCGATAGAGGTGTTACGGAAGAACCACCTAGTTGAGGGATCCATTAGGAAGGCTGAGTCTTACAAGAAGTACCGTTATACTCTTTTTTTTTAATTAGTGTTAGTTGTTCCTATTAATAACTAAAATAATGAATAAAGTTGATTTTCACCTGTTTTGTAAAGATGTGCATGAATATGGTACAAACGTTTTGCTAAAATGAGATTTTTCATGAAAAGATGCTTTTTTTTGCTATATTTGCACTTATGTTTGTATTTGGTATGTTGTTTCCCTGATTAAAAGATATTGATCATGTTGATGTGTCTTGAAATCAGTATTTGAAAAAGTGATTGTTTGAGTTGTTGATCTCAGTTGTTGTTGAGAAGGGAATTCCTCATCTTGTGATGTTGAGATATTATATGAAGTAATTGATGTTTTGAGTTGGTATGTGTAAATGCCGTATTTTTATCTTTATTTAAGTTGTAACTTATGTTTTGATTAGGTTAATGTTTTGGGCTGCTAGTATTGAGTCTATCCTTTCCCTTCAAAAGATTTTAGTTACATTCAGGGACGAATGTTCCTAAGAGGGGGATAATGTAACAATTGGAAAGTACAAGACCTAATCTAGATCCTCACATGAGTATATAAAGTTTGTAGCACTGTTTTACGGTCAAAAATAATGTTTATAACTCATCTATGTAGTTTTAGAGTCAAGATGTCAAGAAACGTCTATGTCGTGTGGAGACTAGTGAAAGAGGTTTTAGTGTAGCTTACCCTATTTCACGAGGTTTTAGGAGTAAAAATTTGATGAAATTTGGTGGAGAGGTTTCAAACTAGTATTAGAGTAGGTTTAGGGTAAAACGTTATGGTACGACTCCCCAAGGACCACCCTAAGGGTCCTTTAGGAAGACCCTTCCATTTTGATGATTATATATGATGTTAGTTTCATTTATGACCATGCTATTTGTCTATGTTTCTAGAGATGGGTTACTCATTTATACTATGTTATGAGAAGTTAGGCATTGCTTATGATCTATTATTTGGTTTACTTGGTTTATTAAGGTTATGGGGCTTTACTTGGTAATTGCACTTGTAGACTTGATGGTGGTTTATGAGTAAGTGTCTTGTATATGTTATAATGCTGTGAACTCTTCTAAATTATCAATCAATATAACATGAGGTTAGATTTGTATTGATTGTGTACACAGATATGCTATGATTCATGTTAAGTTTGTTATACTTGATGATGTTAGTCTTGCGTTGTATGTGTCTTGTCTTAAGGATTATGGGATTATTTGCTTATAAGGGTTATTAGTTTTTCATATGGATTTTCAAAGTGATTTTGAATGATTTTGAACTAATGTCCCCTTTAGCATGATTTAAAATGTTTTATGTGCATGTTTCCATACATAGTACAAGTGATGTACTAACCCATATTTCTATGTTTCTATAATTATGTAGGTTCAGGTCGTTGAGCTTCTAGAAGGTTCATCTGAAGATAACTCTTACTCTCATTCCCCATGTTTGATAGGTCCTTACCTTTCGAGGATTATGCCATTATCTAGGTATTGATATTTTTATAGCATAAGAAATTTCGCTCATTCTCTTTAATTTGAAGACCATTATTTTATATACCTACCTATATGTGGTTTTTGGTGTAATGAAGTATGGGTTATGGCCGAATGTTGTACTAGTTCTAGATGGTTTAAGTGTGAGACATTTTCTATTAGCTTATCTTTGTATATTATGCATGTGAACTAAAAGTTGAAGCCTATTTAATGCTTCCTATTTATGGAGTCTATGTAATCTCCCTATGTATATGTTATGTGTGATTAAGAGGTCTATCTAAACCTCACATGATAGATGTATATAAAAAAATTTAGATTTTCCGCAATTTAACCTCTGATATGCAATGACTAATTCTAAGAGGTTAGTCTTAGTCATCTTTGAGGACGACGACAGTGATTAATTCTAGGGGCTGCTCCTCGAATTTGACAATCCCTATCAAGGTATGTGATAGGGTTAGTTCACCCACACACCAACTTGTTTAATTCAACGAATTTTGAGTAGATTGAATGATAAAAGAGAAGATCTTAAAGAACATTTTTGAATTCTTGTTGGTTGAGTTTTTACATTCCTTTATTTTATTTTATTCATGTTTTTGGTTTTTAATTCGAGTCCAATATATTGGGTATAGAGGGTATTAATGATCCTAAGTTTTTTGGGGAAGAACCATATAATTTTAAAGGGTTTATGGATGAAAGATGGAGAAGAAAAGTTGAAACGCCAGTCCTTCTGGCCTTGGGGTGCCGCACCAGCAATAGCCCCACAAGACAGACTCTGTCCGTCAGGCCTTAGCGCGCCACGCCAGCCAGAGCCCCTCAGGAAAAAGATTGTCTGTCAGGCCCTAGCGCCTCACGCCACTCAAAGCACCAAGGATGCTTGGAGACCTCATTCATTCCCTATCTTTTCATACTAGTTCCTAAGTGATGTACCTATGTTTCATAGTTGATTCCAATAATTTAAGGTAAATCTAAACATCATGAAACCATCTATATACATGAGATCATGAACCTTGAATCCATAATCCAATTCAGCAAAAATTCAGATATAAGTCAAATAAGTTAAGAGTCAAATATAAAGTTAAAAAGAAAATCAAAGTAAGTTCTTAAATCTTTCAAGAGTCTTAAACGAACATTAACTTTGTTTTAAGGCTCTAGCTACAAGTTGAGAAAATAGTAATGAGTTGAGTTAAATTCTCAAATATTATAAGCAAACTAAGTATTCCCTATGAGTTATGTTACAAGTCAAGCAAAAAAGCAAAGAGTTGACTTCATTTCTCAAAAGTTGTAAGGGAACTTCCCTAAGAGTTACAAATTTTTTCACTTTTTGAGCAAGAAAGGAAGCTAGACTTCCAATCGACCCTTTGGATAGTTTTAGTAAAGAGGGAACTATGATTTCCAAAAGAGCTTTTAAAGCTTAGTTAGAGCAATTTCCTCAAACCAGAGAAGAAGTTATTTATAGAACATATGAGCTAAGTACTTTAGGAGAAGTATTGAGCACCGATATGGGGTTGCAAGTTTATTTTTACTCAAGCCCCCATAAAAAATATATCCAACATGGACAGAAGAAGGGTAATACTTTTAGATGATTCCTTAGTGTTTTTATCATATAATATTTGATCTACTTAGTAGTTCACGTTCTATACTAACAAAAAAGTACAGGACGGTCCTCTTGCAATGTGAGGTTAGACGTTATACGATCTCCTAGGATCATAGTGATGATAGTTGGTTAGAGAATCTCCCCAAAAACTATATTACTTCTGATATAAGTAAAGTTGAGTTTGTTATTGTGTTTTCTTTAATGAACTAGGTTGCTTTAAAAGCTTTATAGATATCACATATGTTTTTAATTTTTTTTATTAAGATCTTTAATTCATGAGTTAAGTAGATCCAAGGTAAGTTCTTTCCTTTTTTTATCAAGCCTAAGTTATTTGTTTAGAATTCCAACTTGCATACTCATACATTCAATGTAATGAATCCAGTTGGGCTGCATAGTCTTATCATGCTTGCGCAGGTAACTAGGATCAACATCAACTGCCTCGTTGATCTAGTTTGAGCAATCAGCGTTAGTGGTGTGCCTTCTTTCATTTTGGAGGACACTTTTATTGTTTTTCACGTTTTTACTTATAGAATATTGAGGGTGTTGTCTTAACACTCATCTTAGTAATACACACTTTATAGACAGATAGTCAGTCTTATTGTTCAGTTTGAGTATCTCCATATATTGAATTTCAGATGTTCTAACTTTGAGACATAAGTTCCATTTTGGCCAAGACATTTATTTAAGTTATTTTATGATAATTCTTCTCACTTTATGAATAAGTTAAGTCTTCCTCTTAGTCAAGTAATCCAAGCCAATAGTTCATTAAAGGCTAGCAATAGTCATTGGGAGTCGGCAACGTCAAGGGTGTACGCATAAAGTTCAAGAATCCTAGGGAGTCTATGAATCTGTTTATGTAGTGTCTTATTCATATGTGTTTGGTTCTCCACATCTATGATTTGGAGTGTATAACATATAATAATTCCTTAATTCTTTCGTCTTCCCCTTTGGTGCTTTAGAGTCTATCTCAAAAAGACACTCTCTAATTTATACTTGCGCGTATATCAGATAACTATGCCTATACAATGAGCAACACAAAGTCACCCAGCTAAGGGAAATGTTGAACCTCATTAATAAGAGTTACCTAATACACCGGAAGTATAACCTCAACGGGAAGTTAGCAACACTGAATTACATAGGATATTGGGATGATAAGACAAGCGGTGACTAACTAAGTCGACCAATAGAATGGAGATCAACAAGAAGCGACTGATACCTCGAGGATTCGTGAATTCATGAGGATGACTTCTCCCAGTTTCACCGATTTAAAAACTATTGAGGATTCATAAAACTCTTTAGAGAATAGATCTAGTAGCATACTAACTAACGAATGTGGCTAAGACTTGGTTCGACAAGTGAAAAGAGGGCAGAGATGAGGATGCACCACATTCGAGTTGGGATTGTTTTGAAAAGGTTTTCTTAGGGTGTTTCTTTCCTAAGTATTGAAGAAGGAAAAGGTACGAGAGTTACTATGAAATAGGACTCTTTGAGTGCTCATGAGTATGGGTTGAAGTTCACCCAACTGTCTCGCCATGCTTTAGAGATTGTTAAGGATATGAGGAGTAGAATGAGTGAACTTGTCGATGGCTTTCGCCGTGCATTTTGTAAAGAAGGCAGAGTTGCAATGCTGGTTGGTGACATGGACATATCCCAATTGATGTTTTATGAGCAAAATTTGAATAGGAGAAGTGAGAGGAGTACAGGAACAAAAAAGCCATGAATAGGAATTAGTCTGAGCAGCAAAAATATTTTCGAACCATCATCTACTAGTGAACCTGCGCCCAAAAATAGAGGTGAGTATAATGGCCAAATTTCAGAAAACAACAAGGCTAGACCATCCCAGGCCCAAGATAGTGTGGCACAAAAAGGTAGTTGGGCTCCTGTATGTCGTAGGTGTGGTAGAAGCCACACCGGTAAGTGTCATTATGGACAGTCAAGTTATTTTAACTTAGGTCAATAGGGTCACCTCATGTAATTTTGTCCTAAGAATAATCAAGGTTGTCCAAATCTGGGAAATATCTTTATCGGTTGCTCTACCAGAACGGGCTGCACCTAAAGGAGCTTTTTTCGGCACTTACGAAGGAGCAAACCGCCTCTATACAATCACTAGCTTCCTAGATCAAGAGAGTTGTCAAGATGTTGTCGCGGGTATGATAAAAGTCTATACTTTTAATGTCTATGATTTATTAAACCCTAAAAAAGTTCATCCTCTGAAACTCCTTATGTTACGAATTACTTTGAGATTCTTCATGAGAAACTTAGTGAACCTTTTTGTGTCTGTACCTTTGTTGGAAAATTTATTCTAGTAGAAAGAGTCAATCGTGATAGTCCTATTTCTATCAATCACAAGAAAACCATTGCTGATCTAGTAGAACTATACATGGTATATTTTAATTTTATATTAGGTATGTACTAGCTTCATACTTTTTATACCTCAATAAACTGTAGAACTTGAGTTTTCAAGTTTCAGATTCCTAATGGGCCAGTCATAGAGTGTAATTTTTCCAACCAACGGACCGTCCTGTTGGTCCATGGTTTGGGATTGAGGCTGGTATTTGGATGGACATATTCCCCACATATAAGTACTGACCAACTTCCACCTACATCGGGGTATCGACCAGCCTATTGGCCGTATTGCCTCAGTCGATTGGGGCTGGTCTTGACAGCTTTTGGCTCTAGGAAGGGTCCTTCCTCAAGGACCCTTGGTTTGTCCTTAGTGACTTTTACCCGGACGTTTACAACTCAATTATGTTTGTATACGATTTTAGTACCTCCCACATCAATTTCATCCAAAACAAACACGTAAATCTCAAAAAAAACATGACAAGACACACAAGGTCGTTTCAAGGTAAACCTTTCGAACGTCATGAACATTCTTGGACGTTTGACCTCCAAACTTCATGAAACTTGACACACTGACTATAAAATCTATAATAACCCATATAAGGACCTCCTAAGCTCATGACACACATATAAAAATATCAAAACAGATAAGGAACACATACGTGACTTAGTCGTTGAACGTCTTAGTCGTCTCTTGACGTTTCACTTCCAATTCACCTAATACTTTAGAAACTTCCTCATTAAAACATTATAAACCAATTTTGGACCTTATAATATCATGTAAAACATGTTAGGCTCTAGCTTCACCTAATTCATTTTCGAGGTATTACATGAAATCACCATTAAAATACATCTAACCTATCAGCAAGCAAGACCCAAGAATAATATCAACACATTTTTCTAACTTACACCCCAAGAATGGGGTTTTTAGACACACATCAAGCTATAAAAAAATACACATAAATGATTATGAAATCAGATGTGTATAAATTAAATCTTAATATGAGCAAAGGAGTAAGAATAGAGAAGACCCACTTCCAACTTGGGGAAGATGAAACCTTTCTTTCTTCAAAGAGAAGACCCACTTCCAACTTGGGGAAGATGAAACCTTCCTTCTTCAAGTCTCCCATAAAACCCTCTCCAAACATGAGAGAAAATACAAAAACTAAAGTTCAAAAAGTGAAAATTAATAATAATGTTCGGGTCCTTTTCTATAAATAATACCTGCAATTACTATTAATAGCTTTCATATTAAGTGTTGTAGTGGACCATTCGGTGAGGTTAGTCGCTATCGCTGAATGACTCAGTGATTCACCCTTCTTCTGGTTCATACCCTTTTGTGCTTTTCCTTCGGCATGTTTGTGTCCTTGATCATTTGGCACTATATCTGTACTTTGCAGAGTTGATCAGCGACACGTCGACTGCTCCTCTCATCTCTTTTTGATCTACTTCCTTCAGGGCTTCACTTACTAGAACAAAGGGAGGAGTGATTCCCTTCGATGATTCGCCAAGTTTGATTGTGAAGCTCAGTCTTTAGCTTTTGTGTTCTTTTCAGCCTTTTTGTTCCTTTTTGGGCGTAAGTGTCCATGCTTCCCCTAAAACTTCAAATACCTGAAACTTAAGATTATTCAATCAAATAATGAGACCAAATAAGCATTTCACAATACTATTTCCATAAAAATAGAGCCCTAAATTAGTCCAATTTGTGGACTCATCATATATTCGTCGAGCTTGCTGAGATCGAGGGTAGTTGGGACAAATACTTGCCTTTGATCAAAGTTGCTTATAATAATAACTACTAATTGAGTATTGTAATGCTTTCCTATGAAGCCTTATACGAAAGAAAATGTTGGACCACTTTTGGTTGGAGTGAAGTTGGTGAAAAATTACTTATTGGTCCTGAAATTATGCATTAAACAGAGGACAGAGTAACAATTATCAAATATTGTCTAAAGATTTCTTCGGATAGGCAAAAGTCTTACGCTAATCTTAAAAAGATTGATATTTAATATCAAGTTGGAGATAAAGTATTCTTAAAATTGTCTCCATGCAAAAGATTCTGAGATTTGGCCAAAAATGAAAAATTAGTCCTTGATTTATTGGACCTTATGAGATACTTGAAAGGGTTGGACCAGTTGCATATAAATTGGTGTTTCCACCTGATTTAGACAATATTCACAATGTCTTCCATGTTTTAATGCTAAGATAATATCGTTCCGATCCATCTCATGTTCTTAAAGTTTACTCTATTGAGGTTAATACTAACCTGACGTATAATGAAGAACCCACCCTATTACAAGCTCAAGAAGTAAAGAAACTTAATAACAAGAGAATCCCCTCAGTAAAAGTAATTTAGAGAAAACACTCTCAGAAAGAAGCTACATGGGAGACAGAAGAAGACATGAGGACCCAGTATCCACACTTGTTCAGGGACTAGTGTAAGGTAAATTTTGAGACGAAAATTCCTTAAGGGGGAGAGATTTGTAACACCCTGAATTACTAACCAAGTGTCTCATGTTGAGTCAAAATTTCTTAATTACTATAATGTGTTTTAATCTCAATTGAAATGTTCTGATATTTGTAAACTTACTTAACGTAAATTGTGATCGTAATTTAAGGGATTTTATTAACGTATTTATCTAAAATTATAATTATAATTATGTATAACTTGAAATGAAGGTGATAAATATACACATAGGTATATATGTATGCATTTTGGGAAGTATATTTTTATTTGGGCAGCCACCTTTTAATGACATGTGTATATGTGATAAGCCTCTCTTGAGACTATATTTTGACACCTCATGTAGTGAAATTCGTTTCACCTTATGTCTAAGAACCTTCGAATATTTTTTAACCAAGTTTTCATCAAATTCACAAGAGAAAAACTTGGTCTTTTTGGCAGGAATTCGAGACACACACTTCTCTTTAGCAAGTGATGAAAAATATATTTCTATGTTGGGTCATGTTTGGTATTTTAATCATATCTCGTTCTATAGAACTTAGTTTACAGTGAATAAATATGACTCAAAAAGTTTATTTTTATATAAGCAGTTCTTATGCATATGTAAAACTCTAGTTTAGCTATTTTGTATTCGATATATGGGACGCAACATAGGACAAGTTCTGTCCAAATTTAGAAATTAAAAATCGTGTATGGACAACTGTTACTATTTTGAATATATCTTTTTGTACAAAATATTTTTTTATGGTGATTCTTGTTTATATGAACCTTAAGATATGTACCTACATCTTTCATCAAGGTCATAAAGTCAAGTTTGTGGTTTTCCTTTTCAAATATAACTTGCGACATGAGGTATTAGGCTGGCCAAATCGCTATTCTAGGAGCGTAGTCGTATTTATACGGGCTAAGCTTACTTGTGTTTATAATCATGTTTTGCTTCAACATTATTGAGATCTTAGGAATTTAATAAGTTATTTAATTGTATTTTTAAGGTTTTATATACTCATGAACAGGTTGAGGACCTTGATATGTTTGTTGGTCTACGGTTTTAACTCCCGAAGTTGTGTTGGACCTTTTCTATGTTAAAGCACTGACGTTTGTGTATAAACTTATATTTGTACTATTTTTATATATCTAAAAATTTATCTTGGTACCTCGGTTACCTCTTGTCGCTTTGCATTGTCAGGTTGATATCTTTTATGACATTAAAGACACTTAAGTAACTCGCCCACTTCTACGGATTATTTGATCAGTTAACACTCTTTTTGGGACCGAACCGTTTTTGTGGATGTGCTTTGTCACAACTGGAATGCCTCTTGATGCCAGGTATAGTGGTTCAATCATGACGCCAGGTATAGTGGTTCAATAATCTATGATTGAACTAGGTTAAATATTCAGTGTTCATCTTGGCGGGTAAAGTTCCACAACCTGTCACATCTGGGGAGCACCCCCAAGACATAACCGGCATCGTCGTCCTCTTTGAGGACTAAGACTAGCCTCTTATCTTACATAATTACATTCATAGGTTAAAATTTGGAAGTTTTAAAAACTTTTTCATTAATTCTACATTGAAGTTTACATATACCTCTACAAACTCATAATATATATATATATATATATCGAGTATACATAGGCCCTTCGTATACGAAGATTACATAGCCTTCTACTTTTATTGCACATAGATTTATAAAATATAACATAGTCTTAATTGGATGTCTCATGTTATAAACTATCTAAACATGAGTGAGAACTCCAAGTCTTCCTTCAAAATCGTATCAACAGCCCTTCAATGACCGGAACCTAAAATGTTGGGGAAAATAGGACAAAATGGGGTTTGTACACCACTTGTACTAAGTATGAGACCATATGCACACATATAATGAAATCATGCTAAAAGGGGACAATTTAACAATATATGCAATTACTTTGAAAATCCTTATGCACATTTAAGAAGACCATGGCAGCAAATAAGACATATTCATTAAGTCAAAAGCATGTACATCATAGGACCAACAATACTATGTCTAGTCAAGCCAACATGCATATCACATAATTAAACACAGTCAAGGCAACTCTATAAATAACAGCAACAAGCATGGATAAGAGTTCATTACAACATATCCAAAGCAATAGATTTGCCCATGAACACTCATTAAGTCACTAGTGCAATGACCAAGTAAAGCTCTATAACCTTACTCAATCAAGTAAACCTAACAAGAACCATGACCAATATACAACTTCACATAGCTTATCATTTAAGATTACATATCATCATATATTAGAAATAGAGACCAAACACATATTTATAAGTGAAACCAATCATAATGTAGTATCATCAATGTGTAAGGTCATCACATGCATATCATGTATAATTATAAAAATATGTATATATATAAGAACAACCTTCTAAAGTTCCTTCTTAGGAAAACTAGTGCAAGGCATAGGTAGAGCCCCATACCTCTACCTAGGCTAAGTCGAACCTCTCACGTCACTCTAGTTGGTATGTACTTCATTACTTCATTTTAAGTTTAGGGAACACTTGCCTTAACTGACATAGAACACAAGAGCTAAATGTGGAATCCGGTGTTGTAAAACCTTACACCGATGGAAAGTGGTCTATCGGCCAAAGTAAAACCAAACAAAATCGTAGCTTTCTAGGTGGATCCACTAGCTAGTTTTCCTATGGGGGAAACATAGTTCAAGAACTAAGAGATATGTAGGAACTCTCTACATGTCACTTGGCAATTGGAACCTCATATCATAGGAATCCATAAGATGAATATTCCTCATGGGGTTGTCAACACCTCATGTGGAACTATTGGGTGAATCTTTCTCTATAGAAAGTCAACACCTCCCATTTTCAAGTTCACTCGGTTCTGAGCTAAGACCCTTTTCAAATGTCTTTAATGTCTTCATTAGTCCTGATTGCTTAATATAGGTAATAGGGTCTATATTTTGTATAATAATCATCATCATAGCTCAATAAGAATCGCATGACTATAGTCCTTTCATTAGAATTCATATAAGTGAGGTTAGCACATTTACATAATCACATCATGATAAGGTACATTGGTAAGTTATCAATCATTATAACATTTACATGTTAGCCAACACCTCACAAAACCATAGTCAAGACATTTCAATTAAACATCATCCCAACCCTATCAATCTTAATACAAAGTATACTTCAATGTAACATCATCACTTAATCATAATTAACCACAATTGAAGTAAAGAATAGGGATGACAAGATGTACCAAGTCTCCTTCATACTCCATCATCAAGGTCTTACCATTAACCCTTAACTCAACCCAATAAGGGTGTAATATAATCACACAACAATAAGCAATATGATACAAGGCTAATGGAATCACTACATCACAATCCATCACTAGTTCATAGCTTAAGATAAGAGACTTAGGTCAAATTCATAATCTACTTCACAACCTCAATCAATTACTCAAGAACTAGCATGATAGTATTATAATTCATATTAATATATTCATAATTGATACAATAACATCATAATAAAGTAAATCACAAACTTACCAAGTCAATTGAGTCATTACTATGCAATTCAATTCAAGATGACAATCTAGGATTGGGGGGAAAAGGTCAGCTTCTACAAACTAGACCAATCCATTAAGAAATAACATAATTTAGTTATAATACTTGTTAATATACTCATAATATCAAAAATAAATCATAAACAAAGAAATTCATAACATCGATTTCGTATTGGATGAAAATTCACTTGAATTTCCTACTTTTGAGATCAATTTGACGGAACCTTTTGAGGAAAGAAGTCTCAAAGGTGAAAGAAATATCATACCTTAGTATCTGATGAATATTGATGGAGAAACTTTGAGATTTTCAGACCTAGAATCTCCTTGAATTTGATCTTCTATGGTGTTCTTCAACTTGGGATAGATAAAAAAGAGAGAAGGAAGAGAAATTGGGTTTGGGAATCATGAGGGCTTAAGTTAGTTTAATTAGCTTAGGGTCTTTATATAGGTCATTAACTAAATTAATAAGAACTCCCTTAACACCTTAATAATTAACTAACCACCTAATTAATTAATTTTACTAAACTAAAAATTAATTCATTAACTTCCTTCATGTCTTACCTTGGTGAGTCTTAGGATAATCCTTTGTTAGGGAAACTCCTACGAAAATGAGTTAACTTCCTCTTTACTTGGCTTTAGAAATTCACTCCTTAGAATAGGATGAATTCACTGTAATGTTTTTAGGACTTAACTATAATTGTTAGATGAACTTACTGTAATATTTTGTAAGTTACTGTAAAGTGATCCTTTAAGTTTAAAATTATGGAAATTCTTCTCTAAGTGTTAAATGATGTTCTTTATGATGTTTTGCTTCTATATTCATGAATGTTTTCCTTAAATGTCATGAAATGTTATGTTACTAAAATATTCCTTTTTGCATGTTTTTGCATATGTCATACTTAGTACATTGTTTTGTACTAACCTCATACTTTTCTATACTATCTAAGTATAGGTTGGAAAGAAGGTTGAAGTCTAGAAGGCAAAGCTTGGGAAAGTTCTTGTCAAGACAAAGTGTGTCCTCATATATTCGAGGGCATAATTCCTATCTTCTTAGTTTCCTACTATTATGACTTATTATGTATCTCTTTCAAATAAAAAGGGTTGTGTCCCTAACTTTATTATGTCATGTCTTAAGTTGGCTTTTGACGATGAGATTTTCTAAGTATTTATAAAAAAATTACTTTTTATGTTAATTATCTTGAAAAGTTTTAATTCTAACACTACTTTTCATGTTGTATGTAATGAACGATAGTTAAAGTGCTTGTACAAGACCCCAAAGGGTCAAGTTGTAACACCTTGAAAATCCAAGACTCATGGTAAAGCCTAACATAGGTTTCATAAAGTCTAAACACTGTTTCTAATTCCATTATTAGTAAATATAGGTCATTTAGAAAGTTTAAGAACCAAAACGTCAAAAATGTCCGGGAAGTTGGTTCAAAGAGATGTTAGTGTGCCTTTGCCTTTTTTTACTAACTTTTAGGAGTCGGAAATGGACAAAAATGGGTGGAAAGGTAGCTAATGGGTTTTTGAGTTTGATGCAGCACTATCTGGCACTGTGCTCGAGGAGGCTTCAGTGGCTCGACGGGGCGTCGAGGCAACTGTCATCCTACACTTATAAAAATTGGAGAAATACCTCTCCAACAAAGTATTTGACTGAGACGACGGAGTGCAGGACGGAGGGGGTTGTCCGTCGACTCAATGAAGGACTATCGATTGGCGTCTCGTCGGTGAGGGTTGAGTTTCACTTATGAATTTTAAATGATTTCATTTAATTAATTAAGTGTTTTAGTTGTTAGTTAGGGGTTAAAGGGAGAATAATTAAGTTAATTAAGCCCCTCTATAAATACCCTTAACCCTCATTAACCTAAAGACAACTCTCAAAAATAAACTCTCTTCCTTCTCTCTTATTTCTCTCTCTACATGAACTCACCATTGAAGGATAGCAAGAACTAGGGTTTGGGGTCTGGAAAAAAGGGGGGATTCTTCATAAAATTGTTGATAAACATTAAGGTATGGGTTCTATTCACCTTTGAGATTCTTTCCTCAAAGGGTTCCTTCAAAACAGATTTCAAAAAGTTGAGTTTTCTTATGTGTTTAATACAATTACGAAATTGAAGTTATGGATTGAGTTTAATTATTAGGTTTATGTTTAGTATATTAACATGTAATTCAACTTGTTTATGGTCATTTTTGATGGTTTGGTCTAAATTGAAGAATATGATCCTCTATCCCTAACCCTAGGTAGAGATGTTGACCTATGTTGTATGGTGATCAGTAAATTGAGTTGGTTGTTGATTAGATTACTATTCTATGGTACTATAATGGTTAAATTAAGATGAATTATCGACCTATCATGCTAGTTCTTGAGATGTGATATAGGTTATGAATTATAATGGGAAATTTGTCTATGTACCTTGTCTCAAGTTGTGATCTAAAGATGAATTGTGTTATAGAGATGCAATTGGTCTTGTTGTTCTATTGGTTATAATTGTGTGATGATGTTACTCCCAAGGTTGGATTGAGTTATGGGTTGATGGTAAGACTTTGATGATAGACTATGAGAAAGACTTGGTAAGTCTTAGAATCTCTATCTTTACTTCCAATTGTGATTAATTGTTGTTAAGCCATGATATTACATTGGAGTATGCCTTATACTAGGATTATAGGGTTGTATGATATTGAATCAGAATGTCTTGACTATGTTGTGGGGTTGATTAAGGTGTATGTGTTATAAAGATGGTGAAAACTATCAACGAGCCTTAATATGTTATGAAATGCTAGAGTGCTAACCTCACTTATATGAATTGTGATGAGAGGACTTATACTCATATAATTCTTATTGATCTATTGATGATGATGATTATACAAGGGGTAGACCCCCATGGCCTAAATTAAGTTAAGATTGATAAATTAAAGGCTTAAATACATTTCAAAAGGGACTCTGCTTAGCACCGAGTGAACTAGATGGAGAAGTGTCCTTTCCCACATATGGAAGGTAGGAACACTACATTACTCTTATTATTGGAGACTATACTACATAACGCATAAAGAGGGTCCCAACTAAATCTACTAGTTCTTGAACTATTTTGCCCCCATAGGAATACTAGCTAGTGGATCCACGTAGTGGCTATGTTTTATGTTTTGGTACAACCTTGGCAATTAGTATACCTTTTTTTTGGTAGGGTTTTATGACATCATACTCCACACTAGCTCATGTCGTCTCTGTCGGTTAAGGCAAGATGTTCCCAAAAAGGTAAAACTAATTGAAGGACTTGAACTCTAACTTGGATAACCTAAGGGGTCTAGCTTAGTCTAGGTAGGGGTATGAGACTCTACCTAGACGTTGCACTAGTTAGTTTTGGAGGGAGTCATAGGAGGAGGTTCATTTATGTTTATGTAAGATAATATATGATGTATATATATGATGACCATCTCATATTGTTGATACTATATGTTGATTAGTTGGTTTATGAATATGCTTTGGATTATAATGATAATATAAGATGAATTTCAAGCCAAAATTCCATGATATATAAAGTTGGACATTGGTCATGTCTTCTTGTTGAGGATACTTTATTGAGTAAGGTTATGGGGCTTTGCTTGGTCATTGCACCTGTTGACTTTATAAGGACTTGTGAGTAGTTGTCTTGCTTATTATGACATGTATAACTCGTATTCATTCTTGTGATATTATTCCTTGATGTTACAGTTGTAGTAAATCATGATTCCAAATGTGTTGGGATAAGTATTACTTGTTTAGATAGTAAGCATGTTTGGTTCATTAATATGACTTACTTGACTTTGCATTAAGCCTCTAAAAGGGGGTATAATGGCATGCTTTGAAAAAAGTCCCTTTTATCATGTTTTGCTTGTGTATGTGCATAAGATCTAATACTTAGTACATGTAGAGCACTAACCCCATTTTCTTACCTTGTCCCAAACATTTTAGGTTCCGGTCATTGAAGAGTTGGGAAGGTGATATTGTTGAAGACTTGGATTCTTCCTTTCATACAAGTGGAGTAAGTCTTCAACTTTCGAGGGCAATGCCATTTTCTAGCTTTGGATTGTGTTATGAGCTTATTGACTCTATCATTTCTTTCCTTTTTTTTAAAATATTGTACTTTCATATGACCTATACATGGTCTTGTTGAATTTATGTAAGGGTTATGCCCATATTGTGATATCCTTTTAGATGGTATAAGACGAGACAATCGTTGAGACTATTTCTATATATATATATATATATATATATATATATGTATATATATATATGTGTGTGTGTGTGTGTGTGTGTGTGTGTGCATTAAAAATAGAAGGCTATGTAACCTTCCTATATTAACTGTCTATATATACTCGATATGAATATATATTATGTGTATGTAGAGGTCTATGTAAATTTCCAAGTAGATAAAATAAAAGTTTTAAATTTTTCCGCATTTTTCAACCTATGAAAGTGATGACATGAAACTAAGAGGCTAGTCTTAATCCTTAAAAAGGATAATGACGCCGGTTACGTCTAGGGGGTAAACCCAGATGTGACAAACATGGTATCAGAGCATGAGTTGAATGTCGTTGAGTTATGTCGTTCTCTCTACCACGTCTATGTAGGTTTGTTTTTATAAATGTGAAGCGCACCACACTTATGAGTAGGAACCTATATGGTGCGTAGGAATCGCTCTCGTTCTTGGAAATCGTATATTGTGTCAATAGAGTATACTTATGGTGTGCCTCACATCTAATCATATTGTTGTGCTTATAGGAAACATAAACACTCAAAGGAATTCGGCTCGAAGACTCTAGGAGGAAGTTGCTAATGCGGGAGCTCCTCCCCATGATGAGCAAGTTTCTCCACTTGAGAAAAATTCTAATGTTGATCAAGCCGCGGCTAATACTACAACAAATACGGAGGCGGAGATGAGGTCTATTCTTGCTCAAATGGACCAAGCCATGACTACTCAAGCACAAGCCACAATGGCTTAGTCCAAAGCTATCATCAACAAGTCACTACTATGGCTTCCCGTTTAAGGTACTTCACTCCGATAAACCCTCCTACTTTCTATGGGTCTAAGGTTGAGGAATACCCCCAGACTTCCTTGATTAGGTATAAAAAGTGTTTTATGCTATGGGGTGACTTCAAGTGATAAGGCCGAGTGAGCCTCATATCAACTCAAGTATGTGGCTCAAACTTGGTATGTTCAATGGAGGGACAATAGGCCGTTAAGGGGTGGTCCGGTGACTTGGGAGATCTTTAAGGCGGCTTTTCTAGATCGGTTCTTCCCTAGAGATATGAGGGAGGAGAAAGTGACGGAGTTCATCAATCTTCCCCAAGGAGGGAAGAGTGTTCATGAGTACTCTTTGGAATTTGTTAAGTTGTCCAAATATGCTCCTTCATTAGTCTCTGATCCTAGATACCAAATGAGCCATTTAGTGATGGGGGTGTCGGAGGACTTACAAGAGGAGTGCCTATCGGCCATGCTACATGACAACATGAAAATTTCTCGTCTTATGGTCTATGCAAGAAGGGTTGAGAAGGCAAGAGCTAAGAGAAAAAGTAGGGATGCTAAGAGGGCTAGATCATTTGATGGAGGCTCCTAAAGGAATAGGCTTGATATACAAGATAAGCCTAAATTTAAGAAGCGGGGTTCAAATCAAGTCCCTACAAAATTCCCAAGAGCTAGTGGTGATAGGGTGTCTAACCTAAAATTTAAGAAGGGAAAAGGTTCTAATTCACCAAAGGAGAAAAAAACTTGTGGAAAGTGTGGTAAAAATCACTATCGTAAGTGCCTTAAGGGGACGGATAATTGCTTTAGTTGTGGACAGGGTGGTAACAAAATGAGAGATTGTCCAAACTTGTAGAGTCATGACAAGGGTAGTGGCCACCATCAAGCAAGTGGTTATAGTGATGCTCCAAAGAAGAACCGCTTCTATGTTCTCCTCTCTATGGGTGATAAAGAGACCTCTCTCGACGTGGTGACCGGTATGTTAAAAATCTTTACTCTTGATGTGCATGCTTTACTTGATCCGGGTGCTACTTTTTCCTTTGTTACACCACTAGTAGCTAAAAAAATTTATTATTTTACAAGATATTTTGCAGGAGCCTTTTCTAGTGTCTACTTCGGTGGTAGAGTCAGTTGTTGCTACAAGAGTTTATTGAAATTATCCTATTTTGTTGCACAATATAGTTCCTTATGTCGATCTAGTAGAACTCGATATGTTTGATTTTGATATTATATTGGGTATGGATTGGTCTCATGCATGTTTTGCATCCATTGATTGTAGGACAAGAGTGGTGAGTTTTAAACTTCCCAAATGAACCCATTGTTGAGTGGAAGGGGGGAAATTCTATTCCTAGAGGTTGCATCACATCTTGTCTAAAAGCATGTAAAATGATCTCAAAGGGTTGTCTCTTCACATAGTAAGAGTCCAAGATTTGGATTCCGAAATTCCTCCTATTGAGTCGGTCCCCATAGTGAATGAATTTCCGCAGGTTTTTCCTAATGACCTTCCCGGTATTCCTGCCGAACGGGAAATTAATTTTGGTATCAATTTGCTACCAGAAACAAATCCCATTTCAATCCCTCCATATTGGATGGCTCCGGCCGAATTGAAAGAGTTGAAGGCTAAACTCAAGGAGTTTCTTGACAAGGGCTTTATAAGGCCTAGTATATCTCCATGAGGTGCTCCGGTGTTATTTTTCAAAAAGAAGGATAGGTTTTTAAGAATGTGTATTGACTACCGCCAACTCAACAAGGTCACCATTAAGAATAAGTACCCTCACCCTCGGATTGATGACTTATTTGACCAACTCCAAGGGATGAGTTACTTTTCAAAGATAGACTTGATGTTGGGGTATCATCAACTCAGGTGAGAGGGGAGGATGTACCAAAGATGGCCTTTCGAACTAGGTATGGGAATTATGAGTTCTTGGTCATGTCTTTCGGTCTCGCTAATGCTCCGGTGGAATTTATTGAGCTAATGAATAGTGTATTTCGAAATTACCTATGTTTGTTTGTCATTGTCTTCATTGATGATATCTTGGTATACTCAAGGAATGAGGATGATCATATGTGTCATTTGAGGTTAGTGTTGCAAGCCCTTAAAGAACATCAATTGTATGACAAATATAGTAAGTGTGAGTTTTCGTTGAGATCGATTACTTTTCTTGGGCACATAACTTCTAGCGAGGGAGTTGAAGTAGACCCAAGGAAAATGGAAGCGGTGAAAAATTGGCCTAGACCATTGACTCTAACTGACATCAGGAGTTTCTTGGGTTTACCAGGTTACTCTCAGAGGTCCATGGATAGTTTCGCGTCCATTGCGTCTCGTTTGACTACTTTGACCCAAAAGAGTAAAAAATTTTAGTGGTCGAAGGCATGTGAGAAGAGTTTCCAATTGTTTAAAGATAGGCTTACTTCCGCTCCGGTGTTGACCTTATCTGAGGGTACAAAGGGTTTTGTGATGTATTGTGACGCATCCCGAGCGGGTTTAGGGTGTGTGCTTATGCAAAACGAGAGTGTGATAGCTTATGCCTCTAGGAAACTAAAGGTACATGAGATGAATTACCCCACCCATGACCTTGAATTAGCGGCCGTGGTGTTTGCTTTGAAATTTTGGAGGCATTATTTGTATGGGAATGTGTATGTTTTACCGATCATAAGAGTCTCCAATATGAGTTTACCGAAATGAGTTAAATCTCCGACAAAGAAGGTGGCTTGAGTTGTTGAAAGATTATTATATGAGTGTCCTTTATCACCCCGGCAAGGCTAATGTAGTTGCGGATGCCCTAAGTCGGATGACTAAGGGTAGTGTATCCCATTTTGATAAAGCCAAAAAGGACCTAGCAAGGGAAGTGGATAGGTTGTCTAGGTTGGGGTGAGGTTGGAGAGTTCTCCGAATGGGGGTGTTATAGTTCATCATAAATCTGAGTCATCATTACTGGTTGAGGTGAAGTTCAAACAACACATTTATTTAGCCCTGATGGAGTTGAAAGAATCAGTTCTTGGCAAGTTGAATGAATCATTCTCCCAAGGGGGGATGGTGTGTTCAGCTACCAAGGGAGATTGTGTTTTCCCAATGTAGATGGGTTGAGGGTTCGGATCTTAGAAGAAGCACAAGAGTCTCGCTACTCAATTCATCTGGGGTCGACAAAAATGTACCATGACCTAAGGGAAATATATTGGTGGGAAGGTCTAAAAAGGGACATAGCGGAATTTGTCGCTAAGTGTCCGAATTGTCAACAAGTAAAGGTCGAACACCTAAAGTCGGGTGGCTTAATACAAGAGATCCAAATTCCAACTTGGATGTGGGAAGACATTAATATGGACTTTGTAGTAGGTTTACCCAGGACCCAAAAGTCCTATGATTCCATATAGGTGGTTGTGGATCGACTGACTAAATCCGCCCGCTTTATCCCCATCAAGTGTTCTTATATGGCGGAGGATTATGCGAGAATCTTCCTAGATGAGATTGTGTGCCGCCATGGCATTCCGTTATCCATCTTATTGGATTGGGGCGCACAATTCACATCTAGATTTTGGAGGTCGTTCCAAAAAGGGTTAGGTACTACGGTGAAGTTGAGCACCGCTTTTCATCCCTAAACTGATGGTCAAGCGGAGCGTACGATACAAACACTTGAAGATATGCTTAGAGCATGCATTATTGATTTTAAAGGATAGGCATTTACCTTTAGTGGAGTTTTCCTACAACATCAGTTTTTATCCATCCATTTCCATGGCTCCTTATGAAGCCTTGTATGGTAGAAGGTGTAGGTATCCTGTTGGATGGTTTGAAGTGGGTGAGCCATCACTTATTGGTCCTGAGTTGATTTATAAGACTTTGGAAAGGTTCATATCATAAGGAACCGGTTACAAACGGCCTGTAGTCGGCAAAGGTCTTATGCCGATAATAGGAAAAGAGATTTGGAGTTCGAAGAAGTTGACAAGGTGTATTTAAAAATTTCACCAATTAAAGGGGTGGTTAGGTTTGGCAAGAAAGGGAAATCGAGCCCTCGTTATGTGGGTCCCTATGAAATCTTGCAAAAGGTTGGTAATGTTGCCTATGAATTGAAACTTCCTAGTGAATTGTCTTCGATTCATCTAGTTTTCCATGTTTCTATGTTGAAAAAGTTTATTGCTGAACCCGAGTCTGTTCTTCCTATTGAGGGTCTTGGTGTCAAGGACAACCTCTCTTATGAGGAAGTCCCGGTTCAAATTCTTGATAGGAAAGTCATGAAGTTAAGGAATAAAGAAGTGGTATCCGTAAAAGTGTTATGGAAAAATCAATTAGTTGAGGGTGCTACATGGGAGGTTGAGGCTGATATGAAGTCCCGTTATCCTCATATTTTTGAGAATTAAGGTTAGCCATTCTTTTTAATTATATAATTATGACAAAGGTTTGTGGTTTCTTGATTTTTGCGTGAAGTGTTACAAAAATGGCATTTTTGAAAACCTCACAGTAAGTTTTACAGTGAAGTCACTGTACTATTGCTATTAAAAATTTGAACTTTTACTTTTCGCTTGCTTTGAGTTATGTTGTACATTTTGATATGGTGAGTCTTCATGAAATGATAGATAGCTTGTTGTTAAGTTGAATTTTGTGCTAATTGACTCATGTGATGTTTGTTGAGCTCATAAGTGTTGTGAGAAGGAAATGCCTCATGATGAAGTGTTTTGAGCCTTTGGTGTTGTAATATGAGTTTTGATATTTGCTTTGTTGAAATGATATGACTTATGTTAAACGGATGTTGTTTATTGATTGGGTTGCTAGTCTTGGGTCTATTCCTTCCTTCAAAAGAGTTTTAGTGTCATTCGGAGATGAATGTTCCTAAGGGGAGGATAATGTAAAACCTTGAAAATCCAATACTCATGGTAAATCCTAACATAGGCGTCATAAAGTCTAAACACTGTTTCTAAGTCCATTTTAAATGAATATAGGTCATTTCGAAGGTTTAAGAATCAAAACGTCCAAAACGTCCGAGAAGTTGGTTCAAAGAGATGTTTTTGTGCCTTAGCCTTTTTTTTTACTAACTTTTAGGAGTCGAAAATGTACGAAAATGGGTGGAAAGGTAGCTAATGGGTGTTTGAGTTGTTTCATGGCTAAAACATCTGATACGACTCCCCAAGGACCAATCCTGAGCCATTGAGAAGAAACCCTGCAGTTTGATGGAGCACTCTGCCTGGCAGTGTGCATCGACAGAACAAACAACGGTCCGTGCGTGGCTCGATAGGGCGTCGAGGCCAACGTCGTCCCACAATTAGAAAGATTCGTGAAGTCCCTTGTTTACCTAGCTACTATTACACGCGACGGAAGGGGTTGACGAGGCGTCAGTGGCTCGAAGAGGCATCGAGGCCATCGTCATCCCACACTTAGAGAAATTGGAGGAAGCCCTCGCCTGCAAAGTCTCTGACCGAGACCACTAAGTGCAGGATGGAGGGGGGTTGTCCGTCGACTCACCCACGGACCGTCGATCAGGGTCTCGTCGGTGAGGGTCGACTTTTATTGATGAATTTTAAATGATTTCATTTAGTTAATTAACTGGTTTAGGGGTTAGTTAGGGATTAAAGGGAGACTTATTAAGTTGATTAGTCCCCTCTATAAATACCCTTAACACTCATTAACCTAAAGACAACTCTCAAAAATAAACTCTCTTCCTTCTCTCTTATTTCTCTCTCTACATGAACTCACCATTGAAGGCTAGCAAGAACAGGGTTTGGGGGCTGGAAAAAAGGTGTATTCTTCATCAAATTTTTGAGAAACATTAAGGTATGGTTTCTATTCACCTTTGAGATTATTTCCTCAAAGAGTTTCTTCAAAATAGATTTCAAAAAGTTGAGTTTTCTTACTGGCTTCATTCAGTTACGAAATTGAAGTTATGGATTGAGTTTAATTATTAGGTTTATATTGAATATATTAACATGTAATTCAACTTATTTATGGTAATTGTTGATGATTTTGTAATTGAAGAATATAATCCTCTATTCCTAAGCCTAGGTAGAGATGTTGACCTATATTGTATGGTGATCATTCAATTGAGTTGGTTGTTGATTAGATTACTATCCTATGGTACTATTATTGTTAAATTAAGATGAATTATAGACCTATCGTGCTAGTTCTTGAGATGTGATTTAGGTTATGAATTATAATGGGAAATTTGTCTATGTACCTTATCTCAAGTTGTGATCTAAAGATGAATTGTGTTATAGAGATGCAATTGGCCTTGTTATTCTATTGGTTATCATAGTGTGATGATGTTACTACCCAAGTTGGATTGAGTTATGGGTTGACGGTAAGACTTTGATGATAGACTATGAGAAAGACTTGGTAAGTCTTAGAATCTCTATCTTTACTTCCAATTGTGATTAATTGTTGTTAAGCCATGATATTACATTGGAGTATGCCTTATACTAGCATTATAGGGTGGTATGATGTTGAATTAAAATGACTTGACTACATAGAGAGGTTGATTAAGGTGTATGTGTTATAAAGATGGTGAAAAACTATCAATGAGCCTTAATATGTTGTGAAATGCTAGAGTGTTAACCTCACTTATATGAATTGTGATGAAAGGACTTATACTCATACAATTCTTATTGATCTATTGATGATGATGATTATACAAGGGGTAGACCCCATGGCCTAAATTATGTAATGATTGATAAATTAAAGGCTTAAATACATTTCAAAAGGGACTCTGCTTAGCACCGAGTGAACTAGATGGAGAAGTGTCCTTTCCCACATATGGAAGGTAGGAACACTACATTACTCTTAACATTGGAGACTATAATGCATAGCGCATAAAGAGGGTCCCAACTAAATCTACTAGTTCTTGAACTATGTTGCCCCCATAGGAATACAAGCTAGTGGATCCACGTAGTGGCTATGTTTTATGTTTTGGTACTACCTTGGCAATTAGTCCACCTTCTTTTTGGTAGGGTTTTATGACACCGGATTCCACACTAGCTCATGTGGTCTATGTCGGTTAAGGCAGGATGTTCAAAAAAAGGTAAAACTAATCAAAGGACTTGAACACTAACTTGGATAACCAAAGGGGTCTAGCTTAGTCTAGGTAGGGGTATAGACTCTACCTAGACATTGCACTAGTTAGTCTTGAGGGGAGTCTTTGGAGGAGGTTCTTATATGCTTATGTAAGATAAAATATGATGTATATATATATGATGACCATGTCATATTGTTGATACTATACGTTGATAGTTCGTTTATGAATATGCTTTGGATAATAATGATAATATAAGATGAATTTCAAGCCTAAATGCCACGATATGTAAAGTTGGACATTGGTCATGTTTTCTTGTTGAGGATACTTGCTTGAGTAAGGTTATGGGGCTTTGCTTGGTCACTGCACCTGTTGACTTTATAAGGACTTGTGAGTAGTTGTCTTGCTTATTATGACATGTATAACTCGTATTCATTCTTGTGATATTATTCCTTGATGTTACGGTTGTAGTAAATCATGATTCCAAATGTGTTGGGATAAGTATTACTTGTTTAGATAGTAAGCATGTTTGGTTGATTAATATGACTTACTTGACTTTGCATTAAGCCTCTAAAAGGGGGTATAATGGAATGCTTTGAAAAAGTCCCTTTTAGCATATTTTGCTTGTGTATGTGCATAAGATCTAATACTTAGTACATGTGGAGTACTAACCCCGTTTTCTTCCCTTGTCCTAAACATTTTAGGTTCCGGTCGTTGAAGAGTTAGGAAGGCGATATTATTGAAGGCTTGGATTCTTCCTTTCATTTAAGTGGGGTAGGTCATCAACATTCGAGGGCAATTCCATCTTCTAGCTTTTGATTTTGTTATGCGCTTATTGACTCTATCATTTCTTTCCTTGTTATTTGAATATTGTACTTTCATATGACCTATACATGGTCTTGTTGAATTGATGTAAGGGCTATGCCCATATTGTGATATCCGTTTAGATGGTATGAGATGACACAATCATTGAGACTATTTCTATATTTATACATATATATATATATATATATATATATATATCTGTGTGTGTGTGTGTGTGTGAGTGTGTGTGTGTGTGCAATAAAAGTCGAAGGCTATGTAACATTCCTATATGAAGGGGTCTATGTATAGTCGATATGAATATATATTGTGTGTATGTAGAGGTCTATGTAAACCTCCAAGTAGAGAAAATAAAAATTTTAAATTTTTCCGCATTTTTCAAACTATGAATGTGATGACATGAAACTAAGAGGCTAGTCTTAATCCTTAAAAAGGATAACGACGACGGTTACGTCTAGGGGGTAAACCAAAATGTGACACAAGTATGCCCGATCACAAAACGTGGGTTCTCCCTAACTTCTAGGGGGTACTTTCGGGTCATGACAGACTTGGTATCAGAGGATAAGGTTATGGGAAATAGTGTAGGGTCTAAAAAGTCTCACGAGCCACATATAGTAGTATTTTCGTCATTGGTGTGAGTGGCGATACATCCATGGACAAGAGGCTATAGGATGATAAAGTTTCACTTTCTTCAGTACTCTTGAATAGTGCCATAGAACTTAACTCCATAAGGCCTCTCTCTCTCTCTCGTGTGTTACCTTGTCCGGTGGTCTTTTAGGTGTAATTGCTTGGAAAGGGAGATGTTTCTAAGTTTGAGGGAGAGAAAAGGTGAGTTTTGATGTTATGATGGTTTTGTGGCTACAAGAGTAGATATGAAGGTAAGTTTTGAAAATTGTGATGTGATACCATTTATGGCTAGATGTGATGTATGAGATTGGAAGTGTTGTGATAAGAAATGTTATGGTGGTGTAGTTATAAGCATGGTAAGAATTATAATGATTTAATAAAGGGCTTTTGAGAGCAAATGAGTTATCTTGGTGATTATGTTCAAAGATGGTAGAAATGCTTTAAGATGTAAATTTGAGAAATGTTGAAAGAATGTGGAGATTTTGTAGGAGTTGAGGGCAACCATCGTGTGTGGTTAATGTTTGAATAGTTGTTCTTGTGATTTGGTTGAAGTTATTGTGTAGGTTTACACTAAGGAGAAAATGTGGTATGAATACCTAGTAAGAGAGTTTGTTTAGGCTTGAATCCTAAGAGGGAAGTGTTATGCTTAACTTGTAAGGTTGATGTTTAATCTTGATGTGCATGAGTTGAGGATAGTGTGAGTTGCTATCTTGTGAGAGTCATAATGGTGCTTTGAAGCATGAGACCTTGAAGATGGCTTTACCCTAAGTGGGGGAAACTGAGTTGAGTAGAATTGCATGTAACGTACTTAGTCCAAGAGAATCCGCAAGGATCACTAAGTGGGGAGTGATAGTATGGGATGCTACTCTCACATTGCACTTAGTGAAACTTACCAAGTCTTTTTGGAGTAAGTTAGTGTGGTCTTGTCCCTCATAGTGTCATGCCATCTTGTTAAAGTTGCTTGAAAGGTGCATTATTAAAGTCATAAGCATGTGACGCAGTGAAGTTTTGAGGTCACTATAAAGGAGTCCAAATATTTGAGAAAATTGCATTTATCATGAATTATGGTTTCAGTGTGTTATAAGATGAGTTTGTATGGTATTATACTTCATATGATCATGCCTTCTTGATGAATTGCTCATAGAATAAAAATTGGAAATTTTAAGCATGCTTAACAGTGTGACAGTGAGATACACTATATGATTTTTGAGTTTTGAGAAAAATTGTCTTGTCTTTGATTGAAGTTTAAATGTGGGCAAAAGTGTTGCATATGATAATGTTTAATGTTGGAGAAGGTAGTTCCTCCATCAGTGAAGAATAAGAGAAGATTTTGAAATTTTTTAAGTTTTGCAAAGAGTTGCTTATGTTGCTAGTGTTTGAAAGTGTGAAAATGTTCTTTTGCTAGTTGATGCTAGAATTTTGACTATTTTGGTCATGATTGTAATGTGTTACGTGATGCTAAGTGAGTCCTTGTTGCTCTTATGTTTTTAGTGTCATTCGAGGACTAATGTTATTCTAAGTGGGGGAGAATGTAACGCCCCAAAACAAACTAAGGTAAACTAGAGTCTCATGAGTGTTTATTGAGTTAATTTTGTTTTTAAATGAGTTATTTTAGATTTCTTAGGCAGTGTATGAGGTTTGGTTAAGTTTGGAGGTCTATACATCCATGACGTTTGGAAGGTGTGCCTTCGACAGCGCTTGCGTGTCTTGATGTGTTTGAGTGAGTTTTACGTGTTCTTTTTTTCTTATCAAAATTGATGTGGGATGTTCCTAAGACCTAGATGACTTAGTTTAGGGGCTTAACGTTTGGGCACGGCCCCACCTAGGACCCACAAGGGGCCCTATAAAAAGGGCCCAAGACTTGGACCAAAACTGCCTTGGCAGTGTCAACTAACGAAGGCAACTACGGCCAGTGGTCCAACCAACGGCCCATCGTGTTGCTTCGTCGGTTGGAACTGAAAGTTTAGTTAGTCAGGCTCCATTTGTATCTAAGTGTCCATTGATGCACAGACGGCCTGTTGGTTAGGACTCGTCTATGAGGGGTCCAAAACTGTAAGTTCCCGGTTAAGGCTTGGGGTGTTTGGTAAATTCACCCCAAGTCTTTTATGACCCTAGAACGTTAGTTTTAGGTTTTATTAGGTATACTAATGTTTTCTAAACCCTAAGACCTCATTTTAGACCCCTCTTTCTAAAACCCAAAAAACCCTCTCTCTTAGAAGACTCTCTTAAGTCACCATGGAAGCTAGAAGTCAGGAAGTGCTAGGAGGGTTGTTGGTGGTCGTTTATTCATCAAAAATCATTGTTATTTCTTCAATGTGAGTTATGTTATACATCCTTGAATTCTCTTCCATTCAAGGAGTCTCTTCAAATGAATTTTCAAAAGGGGTTTTCAACCATAGTTTCTACTATCTTCAACTCTAAATATGGGTCTTGCATGAAAACGTTTCTAATGACTTAATAATGGTATTTATGATGTTAGTTGATGATTTTAAGTTTAAAACTTCAATGAAATCATTTTAAATATTTTCATCAAATTTGGACTTAGGAAAAGGGTTAAATGAGCATCAATTCGTAGTCTTCAAGTTTTGGTTTCTTATGGTTGTTATTGTTGTTTAGCTACTGACCAAAGGGATTTATTATGATGGAATATTGAGTTAATTTCTTTAGGTTATTAAATCTTGGGTTAAAGCTTAAGTTGGTTATGTTGTTTAGCTTAAATTTTGAAATGCTCTTGAGTGGTATAGTCAACATTGTTGGCGGCGATGTATACTTGAATTGTATGAATGTGAAGTTACTAGTTTATTGTGAATGAAGTTATTGAGGCTTTTTATGTGAAGTAAGATTATAAATATGTCATTATTCTTAAATGTGCATTATGAAGTGATTATGTGAAGTAGCCTAGACTGTATGCTTGAATGAAGTCATACTTGTTAATTGTTTTATAAAGCTTATTATCAGATGTATGTTAAGGATTAGGAATAAAGGACTTATATGATTGTATGAAGTATGTCAAATGTGTGATATGATGAATGAAGGTCTAAGCATGTATAGAAGTTAAATGTAAATGAAAGAAAGCTTATGTGCAAAGTGTGATCACATGTACAGACACTCACACTTGAATGAATGAATAAATCTAAGTTAAGTCCTACAGGGGAGTTTTGGGGTGAACACTCTTCGTGATTTGAGATGAAGTGTTCAGTAGCAACCCCATTACATCCCATGAGCTTTCTAAGATAGGTTAGAGGATGAATGCCCTTCGTAAGTTGAGTTATGGTGTTCAGTAGTTATCCTTAACCTATAGTTTATAATGTTTAGAATCTGTGGGAAGTTATGCCTAGCACCGAGAGGATATGAAGAAGAGGTGGTTACACTTCGTGAGTTGAGATGTTGTATTCCAATGTACCTCTTGAGATGAGTACTCCTCGTTAGTAGAGAATGAGTTACTTAATAGCAATCTCCTTATCCTTTAACTATGCGTCCACATAGGTATAGCTATTGGGAAAGCCAAGCAAAATCTAAGAGAATGACCTCATTCTAGGAAAGTGAGGATTCCTAATCCGATAAGGGTTAATATCGGGATTCCATATCTCGCTCTCGTGGTCTATGTTGGTTAAGCTAACTCCCACAAAAGCAACGAATATGCTAAGTCTTCTAAAGGAGTGTTCTACTTAGGGTAGGTAGTGGTATGGGACGCTATTTATCCATTTCATTATGTAGGACCTTTCAAAAGGGGAGTCTTGGTGAGTCTTATGTGAATTGATTGAACTAAGGTTTCTAAAAGAACGTGCTACTTAGGGTAGGTGGTGGTATGGGATGCTATCTATCCATTGCACTAAGTAGGACCTTCCGAAGGGAAGACTTGGTATCAAACCTTCTAAAAGTGTGTGCTACTTAGGGTAGGTGGTGGCATGGGATGACATCTACTCATTGCACTAAGTAGGCAATCCGAAATGGAAGACTTTGGTGGTTTGTTGGGTGTTTCTCTAGTGTCTTCTCATTGAGTGAGGGCTTGTTCTCCTGAGGTGAGTAAGCCGAAATGGGTAGTCTTGAGGATCACTTTGATATGTATTCAAGGAGGAATATGCTTACTTCCTTCGTGTCTTAACTTGGTGAATCTTAGGATAATCCGTAGTTAGGGAAACTCCTACGGAAATGAGTTCACTTCCTTTTTACTTGGCTTTAGAAGTTCACTCCTTAGAATAGGATGAATTCAGTGTAATTTTCTTAGGAGTTCACTGTAATTGTTAAATGAGCTTACTGTAATATTTTGTAAGTTACTGTATAGTGATCCTTTGAGTTTAAAATTATGCAAATTCTTCTCTAAGTGTTCAATTATGTTCCTTATGATGTTTTGCTTCTATATTCATGAATGTTTTACTTATATGGCATGAAATGTTATGTTAGTAAAATTTCCCTTTTTGCATGTTTTTGCATACACCATACTTAGTACATTGGCTTGTACTAACCCAATACTTTTCTATACTATCTAAGTATAGGTTGGAAGCAAGGTTGAAGTCTAGAAGGCAAAGCTTGGGAAAGTTCCTCTCAAGACAAAGTGTGTCCTCATATATTCGAGGGCATAAGTCCTATCTTCTTAGTTTCTTTATGTTAAGACTTATTATGTATCTCTTTCAAATGTAAAGGGTTGTGTCCCTAAGTTTATTATGTCGTGTCTTAAGTTGGCTTTTGATGATGAGATTTTCTAAGTATTTTTAAAAAATTCCTTTTTATGTGAATTGGCTTGAAAAGTTTTAATTTCGCACTACTTTTCATGTCGTATGTAATGAACGATAGTTAAAGGGCTTGTACAAGACCACAAAGGGTCAAGTACACCTGGTCACGAAACGAGGGTTCTCCCTAACTTCTAGGGGTACTTTCGGGTCGTGACATAAATGAATGAGTACATAATCTAAACTGACTGAAGGATTATTTAGCTAAAGTGTGAAGTAGGAATAAGGGATGATCTCTTCATGTCTTATCTTTGGAAGTCTTGAGAGACTCTAGTTAGGGAAATTGGTTGATTATGTGGACATGATCTAAACTTAGGAAGTCTTAAGGATTATTAATGTAGTCTGGAAAAGGTCAATCATGGACGTTATCTTCTAGATTTACTTAAGTAAGTATTTTGATAGCCTTTGGTATGTAAATGTCATATTATCTTATATTGATATGTTTGATGTCTTGTAATTGTGTATGCGTCTTATTATAAGTGTCTTTGAGGGTCATTTAGGTATGCTTAGGGAGGTTTCATGGACGGTCTCTATTTGTATTGCTTAAGTGGGTCTTAGGATAGCTTTTAGTGAGAAGACTACATGCTTGAAAGTGTTAAAAGGAAGGAAGAGATACTTCACTGTAACAATGAACCAATTCACTGTAACAGTGAAGCAATTCACTGTAACAGTGAAGCAATTCACTATATAGTGAATATAGATCATTGTTAAGTTAGCTAAAAATTGGGTTAAATCGTTTAAATGTTATTTTATGTGTTTCTAAGTTGCTAAATGTTGTTCTTATGATTATAATATGATTTTTAAATGAAAAGATTCATATTTCTAATAAATGTTCATTTTCATGATTTTCATGCATTATGCCATACTTAGTACATGTGGTTGTACTAATCCATGCTTTTATCTATCTCTATAGTTCTTGGTAGGTGAGGAGCATTTGGGAAGGAAGACTTGTATTGTAGTATCATTCAAGTGAAGTCGAATTATGTCCTCATTTGATTTGAGGGAATAGATGTCTTTTATGTTTCCATTTGAAGTATTGTAATAGACTAAGTATTTATATATTAGTATTGAAGTATGGGCCATGTCCCAAGTATTCTCGTGTCTTAACTTTGATGAGATTGAGACTTAGTATTTCCTATGACTATATAAAAAGATTTTTTAAAGACTATGATATGTTTTGTGAAAAGTTCTAATTCTGCACTACTTTTCATTATGTATATGTGATGAATGATATGTAAGGGCTTGTACAAGAACTCCGAGAGGTCAAGTATGTCGGTTGCAATCCGAGATTGCCCCTAACTTCTAAGGTGTGGTTTCGGGATGTTACAGAAATTTACTTTGAAAAGCCTTATGCACATTTAAGAAGACCATGCCAAGTCAACACGACATAAATATTAAGTAAAAATCATGTACATCACAAGACCAACGATACTAAGTCTAGTCAAGCCAACATGCATATCACATAATTGAACACATTGTCGAGGCAACTCTATAACCGAATTACAATAGCAACAAGCATGCATAAGACTTCATTACAACATATCCAAAGCAAGACAATTACGCATAAACCCTCATTAAGTCACTAGTGCAATGACCAAGCAAAGCCCCATAACATTACTCAATCAAATAAACCCAACAAGAACCATGGCCAATATCCAACTTCACATAGCTTATTATTTAAGAGTACATATCATCATAATTTAGAAATAGTGACCAAACACATATTTGTTAGTGAAACCAATCATAATGTAGCATCATCAATGTGCAAGGCCATTACATGTATACCATGTCTTATTATAAACATATACATATATATAAGAACAACCTTCTAAAGATTCCTTCAAGGCAAACTAGTGCAAGGAATAGGTAGAGTCTCATACCTTAACCTAGTCAAACCTCTCAAGTCACACTAGTTGGTTCGTACTTCATTACTTCATTTTAAGTTTGGGGAACACTTGCCTTAACCGACATAGACCACAAGAGCTAAATATGGAATCCGGTGTTGTAAAAACTTACACCGATGGAAGGTGGTCTACCGGCCTAAATAAAACCAAACATAAACGTACCTTTCTAGGTGGATCCACTAGCTAGTCTTTCTATGGGGGAAACATGGTTCAAGAACTAAGAGATATGTATGATCTCTTTACCTGCCACTTTGCAATTGGAGCCTCATCTCATGGGAATCCATAAGATGAGTATCCCTCATAGGGGAGTCAACACCTCATGTGGAACTATTGGGTGAATCTTCCTCTATGGAAAGTCAACACCTCTCATTGTCAAGTTCACTTGGTGCTAAGCTAAGTCCCTTTTGAAATGTCTTTAATGTCTTTTTTTAACATCATTGCTTAATGTAGATCATAGGGTCTATCCCTTGTATAATCATCATCATCATAGCTCAATAAGAACTGCATGAGTATAGTCCTTTCATTACAATTCATATAAGTGAAGTTAGCTCATTTACATAATCACATCATGATAAGGCACATTGGTAAGTTGTCATCATCCTTATAACATTTACATCTTAGCCAACACCTGACAAAACCGAAGTCAAGAAATTTCAATTCAACATCATACCAACCCTATCAATCTTAATACAAGGTATACTTCAATGTAACATCATCACTTAATCATAATTAACCACAATTGAAGTAAAGAATAGGGATCACAAGACTTACCAAGTCTCCTACATACTGCATCATCAAGGTCTTACAATCAACCTTAAATGAAACCAATAAGGGTGTTATATCATCACACAACAATAAGCAACATGATAAGAAGGCTAATTTAATCAATGCATCACAATCCGTCACTAGATCATAGCTTAAGATAAGAGACTTGGGTCAAATTCATAATGTATTTCACAACCAAGATCAATTAATCAAGAACTATCATGATAGGACTATAATTCATCTTAATCTATTCATAATTGATACAATAACATCATAATATAGTAATTCACACACTAACCAAGTCAATTGAGTCATTACTATGCAATTCAATTGAAGATGAAAACCTAGGGTTCGGGGGAAAAGGTTATCTTCTACAAACTAGAACAATACATCAAGAAATAACATGATTAAGTTATAATAATTCTTAAACTACTCGTAATATCCAAAATAAATCATAAACAGAGCAATTCATAACATCAATTTCGTATTGGATGAAAACCCACTTGAACTTCCTACTTTTTAAATCAATTTGATGAAACCATTTGAGGAAAGAAGTTTCAACGGTGAAAGAAATACCATACCTTAGTATTTGATGAAGATTGATGGAGAAATTTTGAGTTTTGTAGCCCTAAAACCTCCTAATTTTACCTTCTACGGTGTTCTTCAACTTGAGAGAGAGAAAGAAGAGAGAAGGAAGAGAATTTGAATTTGGGAATTATGAGGGCTTAGGTTAGTTTAATTAGCTTAGGTTCTTTATATAGGTCATTAATTAACTTAATTAGACCACTCTTAACCCCTAACTAATTAACTAAAACACCTAATTAATTAATTTAACTAAACTAAAAATGAACAGTAAAAGACAGTCATCACAGACGAGACCACGACAAACGGTTCGTTTGTCAAACGACGGCCAAGGGACCAACTTTCCTGTTGGTCCGTCATTTTGGTCAGATACTGTGCATAAAGGCCTCCCATGAATTTGGCTAAGTGTTCATCAACGGTTTCCATGGACGCCCCATCGATTGACACGCAATGGTTGGTCCTTGGGGAGTCGTTCCTGGACGTTTCGATTATGAAATAACTCTAACACATGTTAGACACCCTTCCACCAATTTTCATCATTTTCATTAAAATTGTCCTCAAAGCAGTGTCCAAACCTTTTGAAACTTATATTAGTCTCTAGAACACGTCTTAGTCTTTCGAAGTATTACACAAACTTTTTGACAGTAATAAAGATTTTTATTGGAGAAATTGTTTTTGAAATATTCTCTATGTTGTGACATAGATTTGATGAGGAGATTATGGAGAGGAGAAGCAAATTTTTTAAGATTATTTGAAGAACGTGGATAAATTTATTTTGTCAGAAATTCAGGCCAAGGAAGAGATTTGTTGGGTATTAATTGCCCTGAGTTTCTTGTCATAACCTTTTAGGAAAATGTTTAGGATTGGCTAGTCCTTTTCTGGTTGGAAAAGGTGTAAGACTCTATAAATATAGGTTTGTTCCTTCTAACTTAATTAGCATTTGAAATGTAGTCCTAAGGGATATGAGAGTTTTGGATGGGGGGAGGGGATTTGTAGGACACAAGTTTTAAATGTTATCACTTGTGAACCTCCCATGTATTCTGACAAATCGGTAGAGGTTATTTCTCTCTATATTTTGTACCCTCATTTTTTATAATGGATTGTTCATCTCCTTTAGAATGTAGGTCAGTTTGCCGAACCACGTTAAATATTTATGTCTTTTGGTATATTTCTCTTTGTCTTATTATTAGTGGTCTTTCGAGGTTTGTTTTGATAGCTTCAGCATGACACCTAATTATTTTACGATCCTAACACTTCACTCTAAGTCAGAATCTTGCAACAATTATGTCATGTTGAATGACTGTTGCAAAATGTTTAGATGTTGCATATAGGGGTATACATATTGCATATCATCATTGATTGCTGCTAAATGTTTTAAGGTGGTGTCTTCAACTTTAATAATTTGTTTCTCATTTTATATCTTATTTGCATCAAAAAATCATTTTAAAAATATCATATCACATCGAATTGAAGTTTTACAAAATTAAAGTGAATTGAATTAGTTTGGTTTGATGTTTGACTCACACTTTTCGAAAAATAAAAATAAAAAAATTGAATCGAATCGAATTTTGATAAAATCGAACAAAAGAACTGAATGTCCACCCCTACTAACAATGGAGTAGAGTCTACAATATGTATTATAAATGTATTATTCATGAATAAAACATGTATATCTTATCAATTATTTTGATTTGTATCACCAATAAAAGGTGTTGTCTGAAATATGTATTAAAGCATATTTGTATTATAAATGTATTATAAGTGTGTTATCTAAATTATTTTGGTTGGCATAGCTTAGAATGAGATATCTCTACAGTATATATTATAAATGTATTGTTCATTATATTTGATACAATTCTAATACAACTAAGATATAATTTTGAAAACTTCGTCTTCTTTGAGTTCGAACCTAATATTTCTCCTAAAATCAATTCTAAACTTAATCAATCCCTATTAAAATTCAGATACAATTTCAAATGATATTTTCAATTATTTGCAAGAACAAATAATCCAAACTGGTCACAAATTTGTAAAACCCTAATAATGAATTCAAATCCTGAAGTTTTTTAATGGTCATTAATAGTGAATCCTTGTTGTTGTAATTTTAGATATTTGAAATCCTTGTTTGTGCAGATTATCGTTATATTTTTTTTCCTCTTGTTGTATTGGGTAAAAATCGTGAAACGTGATTGAAAATCTATTTGGTGAAATTAAAATTTAAAGATAGTTCCTTGGAGGGAATTTAGAATAAGGAGAAAAGGAGGATGAGGAGGAGAAATCATGAATATGAGGAAAAAGAATTATAGAGAAAGTGAGACAGACAAACAAACTAAATTCAATTTCAAAAAAAATGTTATATTCAATTAGAAAAATGATATTATTATAGATGATAAATATTTTCTAAACATAGTATAGATAATTACATCAAACGACCATTCGATCAATTTGATTACCAAAAATAGAGTCAAATTCTTTTCCACCTTCTCCTTCTTCTTCTAATTCTTCTTTGTATGCTAAAATTTGATGTACCGTAAAAGTGAATCATTTGAAACAAATTATATATCAAAAGACTCAAAACATCAAAAGGATGTCATATCTAAATTTTGAAACTATTTAGAGTTGACTTTGAATTAATCAAGATTGAATAGTTGATGTATATTCCATGTATAGTTAAGTTATATTCGGTTTTTTGAGTGTATATTCAGTGTATAACTCATGTATAGATCAACTATATTGTATAGTCAGTGTATACTTTAACTTTTGTATAACTTTAAAGTTCACTAATTAGAAATTCCAACCTAAAATAATTTTATGTAATTTTAAATTCATAATATGTCAAAAAGTAGGAATTATTCCTTTAATTACACATGAAAATTATATTTTTCAACTTGTACTTATTATATATCACTCTTTTTGGGACGAATAAAAACGCCTCTTCTTTTTAAGTAGCAAAGGTATCCATAATATAAGATAATAGTGAGTCAGAGCCCGTTTGGTAGTTGGTTAGAGTTATGAATATATTGATAACGAGTGAATATATGTAATATTTTATGCATGAATTAGTCACACATCATTTATCCAGCATAAAATTGTTGACATCTTTTGAGAGGGCGCAACGTGACTAACTAAAAAAATAGTTATCAATTTTAAAAAGAATAAAAGAATTTTAAAAGGATAAAAAGGGTAAAGGAAGTCGCCATCTAATTTTAGGAAAACTAGGAAACCAATAACTAATTAGTTTTTAAAAGAATATCTACGGAACCAGTAGGTTGTAGGTAAGGGGTTCAAGTTATTTCGTATAAAAGGGGTTAGACATCGTTAGAAATCCACAAATTTGATTCCCGACTAAGTTCATTTTTTCAAATTGAGAAGATAACAATAATATACAAGTATAATAAATATGCAATATACACAATAATATAATAAAACAACAATACAAGAAATGGTAATTTCATTAAAATAGCTTCATTGGGAAGAAACTCCTTGTACATGTATATATACTTAGTAAATGTGTTAGTAATTAATAAATATGAATAAATCAAATAATAAATTAAAAATAAAACCCCACCTTATTAACATGGGATGCGTTGAAAATCCATGGTAATTTCTTCATCGGCCCATTTTAACGAACAAAATATGAACATAAACTAAATCACTGTTTTCAAAAATAAGAAGGCCTCCAAAATTGACGAAGAGATTTTCTCATTAGTCAATTTTACCAAATAAAGTAATGTAATAAAGTACAAAATATCTAAAATTAACCTCAAACAAAATAAATGAATATAATAATAATAAAAATAATGATAATAGTAATAACGATAACAACACAAACAGTAACATTAATAACAAGACTACTACTAATAATAATGAATGCAACTAACTATTTTATCTTTTTTTAAAGAAAATTAAATAAACTTATGTAAGCAAAGGTAAAACAACAATATAAATGACTTAAACAATCAATTAATAAAATAACTAAAGAAATAAAATAAAGAATAAACAACTATTAACACAAAAGTAACTATAATGAATTCAACTGAAGAAAAAGTATCCAAATTACTTAAAAAGTACAATAGTCATTAAAAAATTAACTCAAAACAAACCCATAATTAGTAAGAAACAGAGCAAAAATTATGAAATTGAAGAACTAAGGTCGTTAATTCAACAACAACGATATAAAGCCAAGTAAAATAAAGTTATAAGAGAAAAAATGTCATAAAAAGAGAACGGAAGTTGTAGGGAAGATCTGGTTCACCATTATTAAGCTTAACTCCGGCGTATCTAGTCTGAAACAACAATGGATGGTTTTGGTATTGGGCCAGTTCGCCGGAGATGGAATCGCTCTTTGCCGAGTAGTAGGTATTTCTGCAACTCGGAGCTACCGGTGACCTGCAAAATGAAACAAAAATCGTGATTAGGGAGAGGAGAAGGGGCTGGTACGAGCTGATAGTCGAAGAAGTGTTGTTTCGTCATGGAGCTTGCTGGAAAATGGAGAAGAGGGAACAATCTTGGAGCTCAGTGGCGGCTGGTTTTGGAGCGAGATTTGGTGGAGGAGAGTGGTGGAGAGCTCGTGGTGTTGTTTCTAAAGCCATAATGGTGGTTTGGGTTGTTTCTGGTGGTGTTTTCTGGTTGTGTTTGTTGGAAAACGGAGGGAACAGGGGGTTGAGGGCTGGTTGTTTGCCGGAGAAAAAAATAAAATGGGTGTTTGATGGCCATGGTTGCTGGCCAAAAACGGAAAGGGAAAATGGGGATCTTTGGATGGTGGTCTAACTGAATTTCGGCGGAACTCCAGCAACTTGTTGGTAAAATAATGAAAAATCAAAAAATATAAAAATTTGTATATTATACCCCTAAAATCTTATCTATCGTATTTTAATCTAATGAGCAAGTTATTCTTTAAATAGAGAATTGAAAACCACACCAATACTACAATATCATTATCTTAAAATTGTGGTTCAAATCATCGGTTAATAAAATATGTGTACGTAATTTTATCCATACCATAGTAAATTTCTGGACTTTCGAGTGATCGAATGAAATTTCATCGATTTCATTAGTCTTGAAATGTGAAATTTGGTATGGGAGGATCGTCGGTAAATTCTGAGTCTTTTTGAGCACTACAGGTCCTAAGTTGTGGAATTGTGGAATTTTATCATTTATATTGACTTTGGTCAATATTCGAGGGTTTGGATGCTCGAATCAAAATTTCGAAAGTTCCGTTGGATTTGAGGATGATTTTAGGCTTGGGTTAGGTCTTAGTTAATTTTTGAGAGGTCCCAAATTGGTTTTACCCTTTTTAGGCGTGAGTTAGTCTCTTGTGGTTCTCACATATGTCAAGTCAAAGAGATCTCATATTTGTGTTCTAACGGTTCCAATGAGTTTGGAACATCGGCTATAATTGATTTACATATGTGGTTTGTGTGCCCATGTTTCTGAACGGATTTCGAGGGTCCTTTCGATATTCTTTTTTGGATAATATTAACCATTGTTTTGCAGTGTTCGCTTGAGAAGAACATATTCGCTTTAGCGATGGTCCTTTAAGAGAAGCCAAGTTCGCAAAAGTGATTGGCTATTTGGGTAGGGATGCTTAAGAATAACCTTGTTCGCAAAAGTGAGACCCCCAACTTTTGTGGGATTTGCTTAAGCAAGGACCTAATTTAGGCACACCTGAGACGTTTTTGCTGTCATTTTGGGGTTTAAGCCCTATTTTACTATTTTTTTTTGTTTTGGAAACTTTGGGGAGGCGATTTGGACCAAGTTCTCGAGTAAAACACTTTGGGTAATGTTTCTAAACTCTAAATCTTTGATTACCCATTATTAGTATTGAATGTATGAGTTTAAATCAATATTTTGGGATGATAAATTGGGGGTTTCTCATGAACTTGAGTTTTTAAATGAGTTTATGAACTAATTTTAACTCCATGTTTTAAACTATTTTCTCTAATTATTTCCTAAATCCTTGAATATTACTTTCAAGTATTATTTTCAAGATTTAAACCTTAATTTTAGAATTGAATTTGTGTTGATTGACCTACCTTTCCAGAGGATTGATATAGATACTGTTGTTTCCAAAAAATTATTTTGTATACTTGCTTGTGCATAGATTTTATGACTTTGGAGGTGATCCGAAAGAGGAAAACTCAACTATTGAAGTGATTGTTAATTTATTTAAATTAAGTGGCTTCCTAAACCTTGTAATATAGTTGAATTCATATGTTTCCTTTCTTGTTTGTGTGTTGAGAGTAACAGAATGAAGTGAAGGGTTAAACTGTTCACTTGTTTTTGCTAAATGAACAGAAAGGGGGTTGAAATGAAAAAGATTATGTTGAACATGATGTGTTTTGCCTCAATGTAAATCTTATTGATTGATTGATGATATGCTTGAAAACATGATTGTGGACTTGAATTGTGTAATTGTTATTTCTTCTATATGGTGTGATATTGCTTGCGTGCATTGACCGTTGAACATCGTGATGAGGCAGGTAATGATTATAAGGCCAAGGTCTTTGTCGGCATATGTTATTATGCCAAGGTCTTTACCGGTAAGAGTGTTATTTGGCCGAGGTAATTTTTGACAATGGTTATAAAGCCGATGGAAAATAGTTTCGACTTGACATTGATGTACTTATCGCGTGTGTTTGAACTAGTATTTGATCTGTTATTTGTTGAATTCTGGTTATTGAGCTGTGAATATTTGATCGTTGATCCGTGTATGGTAGAATTACTAGGTTGACTTGGTCTCTGTACATGTTTTACTTTGAAGAGGTTCGATTGGAAATTCAGAGGTATCCGTTTTCAAGCTAGTTGTTTTGCTTAATAAATTTCTTGCTAGGTACCGTGCTATTGGTACTCACCCCTTGCTTCTACATTTGTGTAGGTTTTGAGCTTGGATCCATTTGATCTCTTTCTCTTTCTTCGATCTCAAAGCTTGTCAAGGACTTGAAGAGGTAGATGTTTGTCGTTTGGCGGGTCCTCTTTCCCTTTTCTTACACTCTGTTCTATTTGATTATAACAAGATTGAGAGTTGTATTTATATTTGAATTCCACACTTATGTATTTAGTGTCTTTTACACATGATAATCAGATCTTCAGAGTTTTTATAGAAGAATAAGTTTTTCACTTTATCTTGTTTTTATTTTTACTGTTTTTCGCATTTCTTTTTTTTCGATCGTAATGAGACTGACTTGTCTTGGTGAAAATAGACAAGTGTCATCATGTTCATTTTTACATCCTGACAAATCTCTAGTTAGTTAAGAAGTATATTTATATTCATGTATTTTTTTTCACTATGTATTTATTTTTTTTCTTCAGATTCTTATATCCTTTGTTAGTCCATATTCATTCCAATATGTTTATTGTTTGTATTTGTATTCATTCTAGTTTTTATTTTGTATTTTGTAGAATGATATATAAAATAAAAAATAATATGATGAAAAAGTGAGAATGAAATATGAAACGGAAAAGGAATTAGTGTATACTTGTTGCAATCATTCTTAAATAAAATTCATAACTAGTTGGCATACCTTTAAAATTAATAAAATTTTGGAATAAATAAAAGATTCATAAACTATGCAACATGAGATTTTTAATGCATATGAAACATACTAATTTGAATACAAATTGATAAAGGATACAAAATTGTGAATAAAAACTATAAAAACAAAAGGAACGAATAGGAAGTTGTTCTTCTTATAAATAAAATACTTAACTAGTTCGCATACCTTTGAAATGCATAGAAATTAGAAATAAATAAAAGATTCATAAACTATGCAACATGAGATTTTGAATGAATACAAACATTAATAGCATACATACTAGTTTGAATACTAACAAAGAAAGGATACAAAATTCTGAAGAAAAAAAATATAAAGACAAAACAAACTAATCAAATTGTTTTCCTCAATTTGGTCTTCAACAAGTTTTTCAAAATCTTCACCGCCTAAAATAAAAATTATTAATAGTGTCTCTACCCTGGCTAACATTGCTATCTTGAACTTAAATGTGATGTACAATCATAAACAAACTTAGATGTTCTCTCTTGAGTCATTTTAGCCGAGAGCCTATATTTTTAAATAATCCTTGAGTAATATATACATCGAAATAGTCAAAAAGTTGATGATTATATGAGATACCTCTTGTAGTTCTTTTTAAATCGAAAATTGGAGTGCATTTTTTGTGTTTTCCCCTTATCTAAAACTATAACTGAAAATGGAGAGATTAAAAAACATAAGAACGCACAAAAATCTAAGTAACTTCATATGAAAATATAGAATAATAAATACAAAAAAATTGAAACAAAATCCCTAAAAATATGAAGAAATCCTAAAGGATGTATGTCGAACTTATGCTTACCTTAATCATTGGATTGTATGATTGTGGAATTATGATGTACATCTCTATGAACTTTTTTCCAATTTCTAAAAGAAAAAAAATCATGCAATATATTAGAAATAAAAGTGGGAGAAAGAAGTTCCAGAAGAAGCATCGAGGGAATGGCGTGATGGGATTTTGCCATTTTTAAAAAATGAAGAAGTGCCTAAAATGTCACTCAACTATTTGAATTGATACAAAACTATCCTTCATCCATATTTGCGCCCCCAAATACCCCTAACGTTAATCCTTTGGCTCAAAAATATCCTTATGTTTAACACATCATAGTTATTAGGTGGATGAAGGGTAATACCGTACCAAATCTCATAGTTTAAGAGCATTTGAGGTCATTTTCCGTAAAAATTATATAAACTTATTTAATATATAAGCTCATATGATTGACTTTATTTTGAATTCATAGTAAATTAAAAATTGAAAAAAAATGTAAAGGATCTACTCTCTACACTCGCGCGCCCTCCCACCCCACCCACCCCCTCAACTTCTCATTTCTTTTATTTTTATTTTGTATTTGGATTTTGTCCACCATTTAATTTTTTTTTCAATTCATGAACAATAAGAAAAAAAAGGAGGAAAATAACGATAAATTCATATATAAATAATTAGTTCAATAAAAAGATAACTTAATTAAGTAAGTATGTACGAATAATACAGTTTTCTTTTGTGTGTACCAAAAATTCAAAATAAGAGAAAAAAATAATATTTTCTCTTATCCCCGCCCTCATCCCACTATAACAATACTACAATTAAAAGAATATAAACATGTGAGTTCATTTCAAGTTTGAGTCTCGGATATCCTAATTAAGAATAAGAGATTAAAAAGGAATAAAAGAAAAAATGAACAAGACATTTGGATAATTGAACAAGAATTTTATATTAATGAAAATAATATTTTTTTTTCATGGACAATCAATCAGGGCAAGTATTGATTTTAGTTGGATCCTCATTTATGAGTTGGAATATGTTAAAATAAATTGGTTGTTGATTTAAAATAGGTCAATAGAAAGATATCATGAAATTAATTATTTTTCAATATTACTTTCAAGTGTATCGGGTCAAAATATGAACCATATGCTGTCTTATAAAAAAAATTTAGAAATAATTTTTCTTTATTATTTGTTTGTGGAGGGTTTAAATTTGGACTAATCATGTTAAGAAATACAATAAAAAAAATTAATAACTTTACTTTAGGAGAACTAATAAAAATAAGGACAAGTATGACCCAATGTATTAACATCAAGGGTAGTTTTGAGTCAAAAATTGGACATCAGGAGTATTTTAAGGGTGAAAGGTGGATGAAGGATAATTTTGTATCAATTGAAATACTTGAGGACATTTTAAAACCTTTTCCGTTTTAAAAAAATCACGCAACTTGAGAGAGAGAGAGAGAGAGGCGGGAGAAAGAAGGTTTGGACGAATTATGGAGGAATTGGAATGATAGAATTGAATGAGAGAGAATATGGGTAATTAATTTGTCCCCAAAACGTGGGATTCATTAGAGATAATTTAGAAATTAGATTAAAATAAACTTAATTTTCTATATAATTAAAATATCCTCTTTTTAATACTCCATTCGTTTAAAAAAAAAAAAGATGACTTAGTTTGACTTGGAAGGAAGTTTAAGAAGAGATAGAAGACTTTAATCCTGTAGTTCTAAATTAAGTTATGTCAAATGTATTAAAATGACCTTTAATCTTGTGGTCTTACCACGTGGAAAGTTAAAGTTAAAGTGTTGCCAAAAAAAAAGGAATCATTCTTTTGAAACAGACTAAAAAAGAAACAGATCATTCTTTTTAAAACGAAGGGAGTAATATTTTTAGAGTATGACTATTTTCAATAAATTAGGTATCTTGACTAGGTAGCAAATTTTTATTACTCCCTCTGTTTAAAAAAGTATAACATTATTTCCTTTTTAGTCTGTTTTAAAAAGATTAACCTCTTTTTTTTTTGGAACATTCTAATTTCAGTTTTCCACGTGTCATGTTAAATGCCACAAGATCAAAGGGCAATTTTGTATATTTTACCTAACTTTAATTTAGGACCACAATATTCAAAAGTCTTTTTTTTTAATTCTTAAGTTTTGTGTCAAATTAAACTAGGTCATTCTTTGTAAAACGAAGAAAATACAAAATAAACTCATATTTGGTCCATTATACTAACTCCTATTTAATCGTCCACTGTTCATACTCACATCAAATTACAATACTTAAAAGAATTATTTATATGAATCAATCTATGGGTTTAAGGCTTAAATTTTATTTCAAAGGTTGATTGTTGTTGACATACTCGTGAAATGATCGTTCGTGTTTTGAAATTCCAAAATAGCTACTCATTTCAAAAGCATGTTGGTGAGAAAAATTTCCTAACTATGAAAAATTGCTTAGATATGGCAATTGAAACTTGAAATGGCTATTACAATGTTGATTTTGAATGGATAATTTGATTAAAATTAGGGATTTGAAATCATTAGTTTGGAAGGCCAAAGGTGCTATGTTTGTTTCATAACAATGGAGGTATAAATGGCCGGATAAAATAGTAAAGTGAAAGATAAAACTAGCTTTTATATGAAAGTCGATCATTTTCCCTTAAAAAAAATGATTTGCCAGAGGCGAAAAAAAGATAGCAAATTTATAGCAAGATAACAAAAAGTTCCAACTAATAAGAAGTCTAATGAACATAAAAATGGATCACTGCCCGATATTACTTATTATTTGAGATTTTAGTATAAATTCTATCCGTATATTGTTAGATCAGCAAATCATGCTTTACTTGATTACATTTTATTGGATCTATTTCCTATCTACCTACCAAGTATTGAGTAAGTGATATGAAAATTAATAAATGAATTAACTTGTTCCTTTATCTAGCTAACAAATGATCCCAAATTGCTTAACCTTGAGAAATGATGTCATTCTGTTCGCTTATCTTCAAGAATTTTTTTTTATAATGGAAAAAGAGTCTGATATATTCCTTCTTTTTGTCATTTAGAGTTGATATACCTCTCGTTATGAAAGTGACTTAAATATACTCATATTTATATACAACTGGCTCACATATACCATTTTTCTCTAAGGAAAATGAAAAAAATAGTTTTTATATAATTTTTTATTATTTTTTTGAAAAAATATAAATTCCATATGAGTATTTAATCCTCTTCAAACATATAAATTTTTTTCTTTTGTTTCAATGACTAATTCAGATTTATTATTTTGATGGCAAATTTATTTATGTTTCACTATTATTCTTGTAAAACTTATTATAGATGACCAAATTTTTTTCTTCAAATATAAAAATTAAATTACAATGTAGATAAAGAAAAAAGGGCAAATCACGTGAATGTACCATATTAAATTATTTTTTTACCATTTATGTCAATATAATTTTTCTAACTAAAAATAATAATTTTTAAGAATTAAGAAATTGTACAGTTACTCTTCCTTCGCTCTTTCGCTGCCCATATTCTCTTCCTCCTTTTTTTTTCTGTGTCAATCTCTCTTCCTCATCTCTTTTTTTATTCTTTTTTTTTTTTTGAAAATTTCATCAAATAATCATTTTTAAATTAGTTTTTTTCATATTTCACTATTTTTATTCAAAAACACGACAAGTAAAGGAATAGAAAAAATAAAAAATTGTACAATATGATGTTCTCAAATAGGAATTTTAAAATTATAGAAACAGAAGTTCATCATCGGTGGTCATTATAAAGATTCAATTTTACGAATTTGTGATTAGTTTGGATAGATTATTCCTACAAATAAGTGAAATGTCGTTTGTAGTTTATATCCCAAGGTTTGGTTAAGTTTATAATTGATTTTGGTTAAGTTTATAACTTATTCATGAATAATACAAGTTTTGTTCAATCTATAGATGTCTTTCGTTTGTTACGTTTTCCATTTATTATTATTTTTCTCTTTCATCAACTTTAATATTGTTTAATACACTTTTAATGCAAACTTAATTCATTTTGTAGTTTATTATTTGTCATTGTTAGATTACTTGTTTAATTCATTATTGATATACGTTTAATTAACTCTATAGATCATTGTCTTTTGTTTCATTGGTTACAAGTTTTATCTATGCTTAATTCAACTTTAATTTAATATTTGTGTATGGACTTTTAAGATAAGTTAATTCGTTTTGCGTTCTAGTGGTTGATTTGTTAAGATTGAATTATATCTTTAATTCATTATTGTTACAAGTTTTATTCAATTTACAAATCGCATAATGTTCTTTCGTTTGCTACATTTTACATTCACGTTTAATTTGTTTCTCATTCAACTTTGATATGTGTGCAACATCTTTTATTCAAGTTTAATTCATTTGACAATTTACTAAGTTTCTTCATTTGTTACAGTTAGACTACTTGTCTAATTAATTGGTTATTTTAGTGATAAAAACAAATATAATCTATAAGATACATATGATATAAGTTTTATTCAGGGATAATATGAGTTTTATTCAATTTATAAATCATTGTCTTGTCTTTTGTTAGTTACGTTCTTCATTCATTCTAAATGCTCTTCTAATTCAACTTTAATATTGTGTAATACAATTTTAAAGCAATTTAATTTATTTTGCAACTTCTTGATTTATTTATTATTATTGAATTACTTATTTAATTCATTATTAATATAAGTTTAATTTACTCTATAGATCATTGTTTGTATTACATTTTTAATTCAACTTTTGTGTGAGATACATTTTTAATTCAAGTTTAATTCATTTTTTAAATTATCATGTGTCTTCATTTGTTACAATTAAATCATTTGTTTAATTAATTAATTATTCATACAAATTTTATTCATTCTACGAATTATTGACTACTCTACGAAAGAAAGTAAAGAGAGAAACTAAAGGGAAAAAAAAGAAAGAGCGAGCGAGGCAAAAATCTAATAATAATATATAATATTATAATATATTGATATAAATGATAATAATTAAAGAGTATAGCTAAAATAAGTAATTATTTTTAAAAAATGATTCACTCAAGTAATTAAGTCTAAAAAATATAGTTTTAAATTATAATATAGCCACAAAAAATAGCTTTACTTTTTTTTCTCTTTACACTAAGGATTAAAAGAAAAATAAAATAAGAATAAAAAACTCAAATAATTATAATAAAAGAATTCAAAAAATTATTTATGTATGAAAAAGATTAAAATATACCTTGAACTTTGCTAGAAGAATCATATATCATGTCTTTTTCCCCTGTTTTAATTAAAAGGATTAAAAGACTTTGGGCACAAAATTTCGTTCTTTATATTCAAAAGATACATGATTTAAGCATACGACTACGAGTAATATGTGGCATCTATCTATATTGATGCAAAATGTTCCCTCCTACAAACATAATACAACAAAATACAACTCTTGGTTGAAGGGATTCTCACTGCTGCTATGGATTCTCTTCCACAGAGAACGAACACCATCATAATTTTCCAAGAGTAATACACTTGCCAGAATTGTGAATATTATCCACAAGCTGGGGACCTTCAAATATTTGATCTCTTCTTTAATTTACACCACAAGCCAGTTTTCGTGTGAATAGTTGCCCCCGTAACGAGTTCTACATCCTCAGGAGACCCTTTCAGTTCCACATCAAACTTTTGCAACAACATTGCCAATGCTATTGTTGACTCCATTAGTGCAAATTGATCACCGACACATTTTCTTGGTCCCCCACCAAAAGGCAAGAAAGCAAAGTCTGATATAATCTGATTACAAAGACGCATTGGTAAAAACATAGATTCTGGAAATGAATATAAAAATTAATAGAATGGCACCTCATTTGGATATAATGCTCCAGGACTTCTAGATGGATCAAAACCTCCCCAGCCTTCAATGCCTTGACTTTCCTTTTGTACTAGGAACCTCTCGGGTTCAAATTCATTAGGTTTGTCCCAGAAATATGGTGACCTATGAAGATTATATACCTGCTTGGATGTGCTTAAGTGTCAATAGAGTTCATCAAGATATTACCAACCACTGGTTCAATTCATAAAGACTCAAGAAGACATTACTCACAGACGCACAAACACTTAATACTTGGAGAAAATTAAAAAAGTAAAAGTAAGGAAATGAAAACTGACAGATAGGAAAACATCAGTGCCAGCTGGAATTTCGTATCCATTCTTGTCACCATTATAGCCCCCTGAGGAGTAAAATAAAGTCTCAACCTTGATAACAACAGGGTGGGGAAACACACTGACTATACTCTTTTCACAGGGTTTTGACCCATCATAAAGAAGAAATCAAAAGAGTGGAACGAATGTGCCAGAGTTTGCAAATGGAAAGAGAGCTACAGCCCACAGATACAGCTGTGCTAGAGGGCATACAAATGCCCATAGCAATTAGCAAAAAGGGAAATATGTACAAGACTAATTGAGCCAAGTTCCCAAAACTAGGAGTAGATAACCAAAGCAGTGTGAGGAATCTTACCTGGTAGTATATCTGATGTAAGGGAACGTCTAATAAGCAATGGAGGTTGTGGATACAAGCGCAATGACTCCACAACAATAAGTCGCAAATATCTGAAACAATGAAAGTATGATATAGCATCAAGAAGCATTACAGATCATGCAAAAGAAATCCTCAAATTTTATGTTAACTAATAAAGGTAACCCTTAAAAACTTCATCCCATTACTAATGAATAATATATCCAGGAGACAAAGACTGGCTGCAGCAGTCTGTCTTTTCAATTTATCTGTATGACAAATCATTATTTGCCAATCTACGATTTTTCCTAGTTACTTCATTTTACATGATTTTGCCTTGCTCTCCTCTATTTACCAGGTTAATGATTGTCGTTTTTCAATTGTAAGGACATGTCTTCCTCATTGGTCTTAACCATCTTAATTCCATTTAGTCTCTCTATAATCAATGTTTTAACTGTTAGCCAGTTATTTTTCATTCCTTACCTTGTTCTTTTCGATTGCGCATTTTACATTGTAACATTCTTATTTAAGCAATTACTAAATTTATGGAAACATCATTATTCACGAATTGCATATGGTCCTATTGCCTCATTTAACACCAGTAGAAACTGTTTGTAACTTCGACATCTCAAGATAAACACCAAAAACACTTTCACCAGATATCTTCGCTACTTCAACTCAAGAAAATATTTCATCTTAAAACTAGGGAAAGAGTGACCATATCAAAAAACTATGCTAAAAAGGAGCATAGGCACACTGAGGGGAAGTACAGAGGATTACATTTTGAGAGAAAATGTCATAAGAAGTGATTGCTCCTTGTAAAATAACCAGTACTATAAGCTCGATAACTTACTCTAATTTTTTAAGAGACTCGAAGGTCGTCCTTCCCTGACCAAGCACTGCATCAATCTCTGACTGCGCTTTCTTCATTTTGACTGGATGCTTCAGGATAATTTATGAAAGTGACATTAGCCACAATGTTCAATTGGAGTAAAACAAATCAACTCAAGGAGATCCATTAAAACTTAAGCAAAGAGGTGTGAAGTGGAAAATGAGGGAATGACAAGTACACTATAGGAAAGGGACTTGAAAACTAAATATTCAAACTTGTAATTTTTAAAACTCAAACAATTACAACGTTTAACGTAACAAGTTCTTATTTATGTAATTTCTTTTGGCAACAGTGTAGAAGATATTTATTTTGGGTTGTAATGACCCATACTTGTGCAAGGAGGAAAACAGCCCACGTAAGAACGGCAGCAGTTGTTTCATGTCCAGCAATCAGCATCGTCATCAAGTCATCTCTTAGCTGTCCAATGAAATTAGTGACAGGGATGTTATTGAGGAACCAGTTTTACTTGTGTAAATAAAACACACATAAAATTTGGTGATTGTGACAATTTTCTGTCACTTTATGACAGTTTACAGAAAAAAATAAGATAATTTACCTGACGATCATCGACATCAACACCCCTCATATCAACTAAAAACCGCAAAAGACTTGCATCCTGCAAACTTCAAAAGTTACAATGCCAAGACTCACTGGTCTGAATTTTGCAATGATCTGTAAAATTGTTTGTATACACTTTGCATACCAGCTAACAAAAAAGAAATAGAAGAAGAGAAAACATAAGCAAAAAAACCTTAAGATTTAAGTAGTCTCTTTGCTGTAGTTTCTCAACATCTGTTTCCTGTGAAAAAATGTAACAAGAATTAAGATATGGTGCTCTATAATTCTTCTAGTATTTATTATTCTGCAAAGGTCCTTTATTTTGTTTCTCTTAGTTGATCAACTATATGAATCCTCTGTGTCCATACGCTCTATTCAAGTCCATTTCATTCCAATACTAAATATGATGTTTTTCAAGGTTAATCGGGGTCTTGAAAACTAGAGATTCATCAACACTCACATTTTTTACCCATACACGGGCATGCGAGTCCATAAACAAAATTAGAAGACTTGGAAAACATCAACAATATGATGAAGCATTGCTTGTATGCACCCAAAGATATGCCTGATTATTTACTAAGAGAATATATTTAACCATAAAAGTATTATTGGCTTGTGATATATGTAAGATCCTAAAGAATACAGATCACAAAACAATCTCATGAAAACAGCAAACTATACTAACTTCCAGAAGTACAATCAGATAAGTGTAACAACAAACTTTTTTGCCATTATGGGGCATGTAGTCAACTAGAGTGGAACCAACCAACTATCAACATAAGGTAATAACAAGAACAGATAAAGGCACGATCCATCCTCTCAAGTCTCACCTGCCTGGTCTCTTTTGCATTTTTTATAAGTCCATCAAGGCAATCATTAATGACCTTCAGATCACTTTGGAACTTCCGCTGCCGAGGAACTATCCATCTTGCCAAAGGGATATTCCAATAGGGGATGTAGAAAGTAGAACGATGCTCAGCTTCAAAAAGTGTACCATACACAGCCTGCAAATTTCATTAAAAGAAAGCATCAATTTTTGATTGGGAGGAAGCAGATGAGAGAAGATAGAAGAGTATCTGCAGCCTCGAAATCGTTTGTCAGCTGTTAGAAAAGCAAATCTGCATTCTTTACTCCGAAACTATAAGATTAGAGCAAAACATGGCATGCTAATAATATACTGAATGCTTCAGCATATTGAGAAAGTAACTGAAGTATCTTCCGGAAAATAAGGAATTTAGTTGCACAGTCAGACCTTAATAACTGGAGACTCTTTTGTGATGGAACCGAAGTCATAATTGAAAACACCAAGCCCAATAATATCTAGTGCTAAATTTGAGAATTCTGTCTCGAGATCCAACTCAATTAGCTTCCCTCCTCCTGACTCTTCTTGTTCAATAAGCTTATCAAATTTCAACATTGTTCTATCAGCACATTCAGTGAATACTTTAGCCATAGCTTCTAGGTATGATGAGTGGAATCCAGGGGCAATAACTGTCAATCACAGGAGAGCTAGTCAAATTATTTGAAGTGTACAAATGTTCACACGTGAATCCACATGCTTGTATCTATACATCTAATATATAAGTACAAAGGAAAAAGAATGCACAAATGACTAATAAAACAGAAGCAAATCAAGGATTTTAATCTGATGGGTTTTAACTTTTAAATTACGGGTTCAAAATCTTTCTATGGATTTTGTTTTATATATATATATATATATATAGGTATGTTCCGTTTAAAACCGGTTCAATTGAACCTGTATCTCTAAAGTTACATCCGCCACTGGGTAATAAATGTGATTCTGACTCTTCATTACCCACACAAAGCCATAAGGGTCTCGGATGGTACCTCAACTTTCTCTGTCATGTGGGATCACAAAAGCTTAGTTTTTTGTCTTAATAGTCCTTTACCTTGAAATATTGGGAGAGAGAAAAGCACCAATTACCAAGATGATCCTTTTTCTCTTTGGCTACACATCATTTTCTAAAAAGGATAGGGAACTTGAGTCTCCCTGAATGATGTTCCTTATGTTATCTTTTTCTTGTTCTTGTTTTTGTTTTTGTGTAGAGGCAGGAGGAGGAGTCTAAGTCAGGCGAATGCCACCATCCATGCAATCAATAGAATTGTTTGTTTGTTTGTATAGAACTGAAGTAGAACACAATCTTCTCATAATTTATTAGTAGCTTTATCCTTCTCTCTATAACTTTTATCGGAATACTCGTCTATTAGTCATTTTCCTGCCTCATTTGACTAGTGATGAGTATCATGACGACACCTCTATGTTTCTGAAACACTGGAACTTTATGCAGCCTAACTTCGTATCCTAGAGAAAAGTTGAAAGCAAGTGGTGCTACCCTTGATAAAAAAAAGGCTATCAGATTACTTTGATGTCTGACATCATCCAAATTATCCAGTCATGAAGGCATTGCACTTCTGTTGCATAACCGATTTTTATCACAGCACTATTCTATTTGACCATTCAAAAGACAGAAAAGAGCAGGTATCAAAAGATACGAGAAAGTAGTATCCTTCATCATGGACAAGTTTAGTAATTAGTAAGGGTCAAGCTTGACTACATCAACCGATATATCAGTCAATAATTTCTGCTGCAGGATTATTTGTGTTACAAAATGTACATAACCATATCTAATCATAATATTCATAGCATAATCATAGGTAGAGATCTTAGAGATATTTAGGGATATTTTCTGATTTTATTTCCTTAGATAGATTCACTTGTACACCTATAAATAGCTCTTATTCTTCGAATAATAGAACAACGAAATTGATCCATTGGCTCTGTACTTTACATGGTATCAGAGCGGGTTATCCTGCTTTGTCTGAGTTACATCAGAACTCCTCCGATATACAAAACACCAGACTCCAGTGGTCAGAGGACAAGAGTGTAAGACTCACATGCCGGGAAATCTGCTGGAGACATTGCAGATCTTGAAGCACGTGAAGGTGTGTACGTGGATCTATCTTGGTTTGGTTTTTCTGTTACAATTTCGTCTTGACATTTGTAGAGGATTTCGGTGGTCCTCTAATCATCGGACCATATGTTGGAGAAGAAAATCCTTGAAATAGAATCCGTGCACTCTCATTGGTTAGGTTTGACACTTGTCTGTTTATTGGTTTTTTGGTCTTTCATTTTGATATATGATTGGAGGCTGTTTGCAAAGTGCAACAGTAAGTTGAGTGATTGCTCCACAATTTGTGAACTTGATATTGCTTAGGAGGCGATCTGCCACTCATTTGGAAAATTGTTTTGAAGTGATGGTTGTCAACCTCAAGATTCTGTCTACCAGTTAGCTACTGTTTGTCTTTCCTTTTGGGTATAGTGTGACTTTCAGATATAGCCTACTTGGAATGTTCTATTGGTTTCAACATCAATTTGATCTGATACAGTGAGCATTTTAGTCGGAAAAAAAAATGGCTGATCAAGGTGAGGTTGTTGCTGCATCTAGTCCATTATCTGACAAAATGTTATTGATTTCGGTTGAGGAGATCTCTAAATTCTCTCAATATAAGAAATTATTGAAGCAATCCACTTCGGTTAATGCTTTTCCCAAGTCAGATAAAGCATGTCTCATCACTTCTTCAAATAAACAGGTGATTGATTCAGGTGCCACCAATCATATGACAGGTAATCCTAATATTTTTTCTAATTTTCAGCCATACAAAGAACCCTATCCAGTTACAGTAGCTGATGGATCAACCTGTAACATCATTGGATCTGGAACTGTTAAACCTACCTCCTCTATTACTTTGTCATCTGTATTAAGTATATCAAAATTGGCCTTTAATCTGATTTCTGTTAGTAAAGTTACTAGAGACCTTCATTGTTATATCACTTTCTTTGCCGATCATTGTTTGTTTTGTAATCTTACTACAAATGAGGTTATTGGTAAAGGACATGTTTCTGATGATTTATATATCCTGGATGAATGGGAATCTCGATTTGTTGCATGCTCAAGTGTCGTATCTCCATTTGAAGCACATTGTCGATTAGGACACCCTTCTCTACCTTTGTTGAAAAAGCTTTGTCCTCAATATCAGCATATTTCCTCCTTGGAATGTGAGTCATGTAAATTTTCAAAACACCATCGCATCTCACTAGGTCCAAGGGTTAATACTCGAGTTGAGTCTGCTTTTGAGTTAGTACATTCAGATGTTTGGGGACCATGTCCAGTTGTTTCTAAAACTGGCATAAATATTTTGTTACTTTTGTGGATGATTTTTCTCGAATGACTTGGATTTACTTTATGAAGAGTAGAACTGAAGTGTTTACTCACTTTATTGCCTTCTGCGCTGAAGTCAAAACGCAATTTAGTGACTCAGTTAGGATTCTTAGGAGTGATAATGCTAAAGAATATATGTCAGAATTATTTCAGTCTTACATGAGAAAGCTCGGTATTCTTATCGGTCTTCATGTGTTGATATACCTACCAAAAATGGAGTTGCTAAGAGGAAGAATAGGCATCTACTTGAGACAGCTCGAGCATTTCTGTTCCAATTGAAAGTCCCTAAACAATTTTGGGCTAATGCAGTCACTACAGCTTGTTCTCTGATCAATCGTATGTCGTTGACTGTGTTGGCAGGTAATATGCCTTATAGTGTTCTTTTTCCAACCAAATCACTATTTCCAGTGGAACCTAAGGTGTTTGGAAGCACATGTTATGTTCCAGATGTTCGACCATGTGTTACTAAATTGGACCCAAAGGCGATAAAATGTGTTTTCTTGGGCTATTCTCGACTCTAGAAAGGGTATCGGTGTTATTCTGTTGAGCTTGGCAAATACCTAGTGTCAACTGATGTTGTATTTTCAGAGGCTACACCATTCTTCTATGCACCTCAGTGAGGTGGAGGAAGATGAGTGGTTGATCTATCAGGGTACTCGTGATGTGACAAAACAATCAGATGATGTTGTTCTTCCATCTTCCAGTTCATTCATTGAGAATCAGTCAACTATTATGCCTTCAAAACCTTCTTCATCCGTTCCAACAAGATTGCAAATTATTCAAGTTTACTCGAGGAGGAGAGGTAATGATGATACTTATCCTACATCAACTCCTTTATCATTAGTTCCTTCTCCACTTGATTCCTCAGAAAATCTTGACCTTCCTATTGCACTTCGGAAAGGTACACGTCAGTGTAAATCCACATATTGCATTACTAACTTTGTTTCTTATGATCACTTATCTCCTGCATCTAGCTGTTTGATTAGCTCTCTAGACTCTGTCTCTATTCCTAAAACAGTGAAAGAAGCCTTAACTAATTCTGGATGGCGTGATGCAATGCTTGAAGAGATACATGCTCTAGATGAAAATTATACTTGGGATTTGGTGGATTTATCCAAAGGAAGGAAAGCAGTAGGATGCAAATGGGTTTTTACAGTCAATCCTGATGGTTCTATTGCAAGACTTAAGGCTAGACTTGTGACTAAAGGCTATGCTCAGACTTATAGAGTAGATTATTCAGGCACTGTCTCCCCCTTAGCAAAGCTCACCTCTGTTCATTTGTTTATTTCATTGGCTGTTTCTCAACATTGGTCTTTGCATCAACTGGATATCAAGAATGCTTTCCTTCATGGTGATCATCATGAAGAGGTGTATATGGAGCAACCACCAGGGTTTGTTGCTCAGGGGGAGCATGGAAAAGTTTGTCATCTAAGAAAATCTCTATATGGTCTAAAGCAGAGTCCTCGTGCCTGGTTTGGAAAATTTAGAGATGTAGTTCAAGAATTTGGGTTGAAGATGAGCAAGTGTGATCATTCAGTCTTTTATAGACAATCAATGACTGGTATATTCTTTAGTTGTCTATGTTGACGATATTGTTATTACAGTAGTTGATTGTACTGGAATTTCTTCTCTCAGACTTATGGAGTAGATTATTCACACTTTCTCCCCCTTAGCAAAGCTCACCTCTATTCATTTGTTTATTTCATTGGCTGCTTCTCAACATTGGTCTTTGCATCAACTAGATATCAAGAATGCTTTCCTTCATGGTGATCATCATGAAGAGGTGTATATGGAGCAACCACCAGGGTTTGTTGCTCAGGGGGAGTATGGAAAAGTTTGTCATCTAAGAAAATCTCTATATGGTCTAAAGCGGAGTCCTCGTGCCTGGTTTGGAAAATTTAGCGATGTAGTTCAAGAATTTGGGTTGAAGATGAGCAAGTGTGATCATTCAGTCTTTTATAGACAATCAATGACTGGTATATTCTTTAGTTGTCTATGTTGACGATATTGTTATTACAGGAGATGATTGTACTGGAATTTCTTCTCTCAAGCAATTTTTACATGCCAAGTTTCATACCAAATACTTGGGACAGTTCAAATACTTCTTGGGCTTAGAAGTAGCTAGAAGCAAGAAAAGGATTTTTTTATCTTAAAGGAAGTATGTACTTGACCTACTTGCAGAAACTGGTAAGTTGGGAACAAAACCGTGTGGCACACCAATGGTTCCTAATGCACATCTTACTAAGGATGATGCAGACCCTTTTAATGATCCAGAAAGATACAGAAGGTTGGATGGGAAACTGAACTACCTTATTGTGACTCGGCCAGATGTTGCCTATGCAGTCAGTATTGTCAGTCAATTCATGTGTGTACCAACTGTCAAACATTGGCTGCTTTGGAACAAATTCTGTGTTATTTGAAAGGAGACCCTGGCGTTGGCATATTGTATAGCGACCACATACATACTCGTGTTGAATACTTTGCAGATGCAGATTGGGCAGGATCAAGAATTGATAGAAGATCAACTACTGGCTATTGTGTCTTTGTTGGTGGAAAATATAGTATGTAGGAGGAGTAAGAAACAAAATGTTGTAGCTCGATCTCGTCCAGAGTCCGAATATATAGCTATGGATCAGTCCACTTGTGAAATACTATGGATACAACACCTTCTAGCTGAGGTTGGTTTGGATTCTTCTTTTCCCGCAAAACTTTGGTGTGATAATCAGGCTGCTCTACACATTGCATGAAATCCAGTGTATCATGAACGGACAAAACATATTGAGTTCGATTGTCACTTTGTCCGTGAGAAGATTCAAGAGAACGTGACTTCTACTGGCTATGTATAGCCAAGACAGGAGAGCAATTGGGTGATATATTCACAAAGGCTTTGAATGGAACTAGGGTGGAATATCTTTGTAACAAGTTGGGCATGATTAATATCTATGCTCCAACTTGAGGGGGAGTGTTACAAAATAAACATAACCATATCTAATCATAATATTCATAGCATAATCATAGGTAGAGATCTTTAGGGATCTTAGAGATATTTAGGGATGTTTTCTGATTTTATTTCCTTAGATAGATTCACTTGTACACCTATATATAGCTCTTATTCTTGGAATAATAGAACAACGAAATTGATCCTTTGGCTCTGTACTTTACAATTTGCAACATTTAGCAGATTATATGGGGATCAAAGTGGGCAGAACCAGGCCAACCCCATATACTACACATGCTTACTTCTTCTTCTCTGTTTCCAAGTATCAAGGTCAGCAGGTATCAGCCCTTTTCCCATGATTGGTTCAAAAATTTCAGCAAGGACCCCCTGGTTAGAAATAAGAAGAACCAAATTACAACATCAAATAGAGTAAGTTGACTTAGTTTCCTGCTGTTGTGCCACTATATAAATTAACTTCTATCAGCTAATGTAAGTATTAACAAGATTTCCCTTTCTCCCTAACAATTAAAAAGGAAAACGAAAGGTCATAAGCAAGTTCTTATAACTTTTGTTTTTTTAAGAAAGAACAAGGCCTGGAATTGTTATGGTTTGAAATTGATAGACAGACATACAATAAAAACTGTAAATGTGAAATATCAAGGTTAAAGTATCATATGTTAACTTGAGTTCTTGCATAAATTAAATTTCTCCATCAAAGAACAAGGAAAATTATTTTGGACGCATCATATAACAAATAACTAACTTAATGAAGAACCAAGGAGAAGTTACTAGTTGTCTAAAGGTTCCGCTGATACTCCACTTCTTGCAATATTGATTTGCAAACATAATCAAATCTAACAACTCCCTACATGAGTCAATTGCATCCCTTCTATGCAGAAAAATCAGTAAAAGAATGAATAAGAGATGATGTGCAAAGCAACAGTTGACAATCAGAGGCAAGTAAAGATATGAGAATATACAAGAGCAGACAACCTTAGATATGCTAAAGAATGAACAAGAGAATTACAAAGAACAAAAGGGGTACAATACCTTGTCATAAGAAAATGCATTCTCACGAAGAATATGCCGAGCAACAATGGGATCTGATACAACAACAAATGCCTTTGGTCCAAAAGCAAGTTTATAGACTGATCCATACTGTCAGCCCAAACAAAAGAAGGAGAGAATTAAATTTCACCAAGAAAATAGGGGGACAATGAAGAGAAAAGTCGTATAGTATTTGCATTAGATACCTTTTTTAGGGAAAACCTACAAGTAAGTTCATCCATTTTTTCATTATAAAAATATTAAGAAATTAGTCAGCTTTGATATGAATAATACTCAATATATCCTAGCAAATTCTTGGCTAGTTTTTATTAATATAACTAAAGACCAATACATGTTTGGCATCTTTGTTCTGAATAATCAATTCATTCTAAAAAAGTTGGTAACTATAAAAGTAATCCTGTTGGTACAGACACATCATAAATCCACATTAGCATTCTCCTCTCCATCATGATACTTCAAATCTCTATTTTCTCACATTTTCTGTCAAATGATACAGATTTTTTCTTGCTTTGATAAAAGTTATGCAACAACCAACTCTGGACAACTTTTCGTCCAACACAATATTCTGTTCCCTCTGACCATTGGGAACTGAATTTTTTAAAAAAGTACAAAACTAAATTGTGTCTCTTGCTCAAAGGCAATGTTGCTCGGACTCTTCAAAAATGTCATCGAGTGTGTGTCGGATTCTCCAAAAATAGTTAGCTTTGGAGAATCCGATAGAGGTTTGACATCGAAAATAAAGAGTCCGAGCAACTTAGTTCAAAGGAATAGAGAGATAAGAGAGAGTATCATACTAAGGCTATTACCTTTAGGAACCAATCATACAATGAGAAAAAAAGTGGGCGGTCGAAAAGGTCAGTCACTGCCCCTTCTGCAATAGGCATTGACCCAATTCTCCCACCACTCAACAGATTAGTGAGGAGGTTGCTAGCATTATCAAATAAATTCATCTTTGTTTTTGGTTCATCTGTGCCTGTGGACTGACATCTGCATTTCATAGTCCTGAATTTTAGCCAAAAAACACGGCCACATATAATCATTAGATGCCACAAAAGATGAAGAGGATATCTTATTTCAATCAACATGACTATACTCCAGAAGGACTAAAAAGGTAGAAAAATGTGCTTATGATGCTCGTAAGTAGGGGGCGGAGCTAGAGTGTTGGTCACAGGTTCGATTGGACCCAATACCTCTGGTTCAAACCCTATATTTGTCTTAAGTTTTCATTGAATACACAACAGCAACAAAAATATACCCAGTGAAATCCCACAAAGTCATTGAATATACAACAACAACAACATACCTAGTGAAATCTCACAAAGTCATTGAATATACAACAACAACAACAATAACAACATACCAAGTGAAATCTCACAAAGTCATTGAAAATACAACAACAACAACATACCCAATGAAATCCTACAAAGTCATTGAATATACTACAACAACAACATAACCAGTGAAATTCCACAAGTGGGGTCTAGGAAGGATAGCGTATATACAAACCTTACCACTATCTCTATTAGGTAGACAGACTATTTCTGAAAGACCCTCAGCTCAAGCAAATCAATGCAGTAACTTAAAGAAACAACGTTAATGCAAAGAAACATGACAACTAATAGGAAAACAATGGGGTAAGGAACCGTAACAACAACAACACAATGCGATCACCTAAACACAATAAACTAAGACTACATGAAAAGACTAATACTACGAGCAACACAACGCTTTATACACCACCAAGCCAAATACATGAATAGGTAAAGGTGAAGCCAGGATTAGAAGTTTGGCGATTCTAAATTATAGTATAGAAGATAAAATATTACATAACATGTTTTTTTTTTTAAAAAGAAAAAAAAACTTTTGTTGATATTCGGGTTAGAACCCACAACTCTAGCAAGAAAAGCATTTTCATTCATGTCCCTTTCCTTACCACTTAACTGTCAATCAATTTTCTTTCGCATTCACACGTTAACATACATATATATTTATTTTGATTTTTAATATAAATACAAAAAAGCTAGTGGGTTTGTCGAAACCACCGATTAGCTTCATCCCTGTGAATGGATAGTAATACTACATCTTTGAACTACCTACTGACATACTTACCTAAGCTCGTTAAAGTTGCATCATATCTTATCTAATCATGTTGTTAAAAGAATATGATAAGTAGGCAGAGCGTAGGAATAAAAAGTGGCAGAAAAATGAATGAAATTGAGTTAGTACATTGGTGACAGAACCGCCATCGCTACTCACTAAACAAATTCATGAAAGATACCTGATTGAAGATCTTTTTTCGGTAGACCAGGAAGTTGGATAAGAAGAAGGGAAGTGGCGGAAAATTGAGTCACTCCGTCGATTCAACACAAGACAGGTGTTGCTGCTACAAAACCCAGTTGCCATTTTCTCTCCAACTCAAACAAAACGATCTGTTGAGTGCTCAAGGATAGAAAAGGTAGTGGAGCACACACTACTACAAGTAATTAAACAACTGCCTTTTCATTTTCTTTTTTCTTTTTACTATAAATATATAAGTTGTTACTCCTTAAATTTGTTTTTCTTTTCCCCTCTTTTCTTCTTCTAGTTTTCTGCTTGACACTCACTCTTGCTGTTTGGTAGCAATAAATATGTTCCCAATTTGATCGATTACATATATTTTTTTTAAATCAGAAATATAATTCCCTTAAAAAAAAGTAAGCTACATGACTCATACTTTAAGTTTATTGTCTTTTTCTCATTCTATCCGATATTGAAAAAATAAGTTATATAAATGATATTATAATATGTGTTATTTCTTACAAAAAGGGTATAATATACTTTTTTAACTTGTCATTTAAACTTAATATATGGCTCATTTGTTCATAGATACATTTATGGTTATACAAATGGCTTATATATACAGTACCATTACAAAAGAAACTCACATATATCTTTCATCTTTAAGGAAGTGAAAATTTTAGTTCTAAATTTATTTTTTGATTTTTAATTTAGAAAATTCATGTGGGGTGGGTATATATGATCCTTCTAGCAAAGTTCATTGTATATCTTAATCTTATTCATACATAAATTTGTTTTTGACTTCTTTAATTATAATTACTTGAGTTTCTTATTCTTTAATTTCTTTCATTCTTTAGCCTAAAAAAATTAAATTAATTTTTGCATCTATATTGAAATTTAGTTTTTGTATATGTAAAAAAAACGAGACATCTATAATAAATTTTACAAGAAAATTAGTGATACATGATTAAATTTTACCATAAAAATAAATTTAATTAGTTGTTGAAACAAAAAAGTCAAAAAAATATACTTATGAGGAGCTAGGATCAAATATACCCCATACTATTATATATATATTTTAAAAAATATAACAATTAAAAATTAAATTAAAATTATTATTTTTCATTTATACGAGAGTTATTAGTATAACTATAGGGGTATATATAAGTTACTTTCATAACGAAAGGTATATCAGATCTAATTGTTTCTTTCTCATCCACCCAACACCCCCACCCAGCTACCCTTGACCATCCCAACTCCCAACCCCTAGAATGCTCACTCCCAATCATATCTTATCTTTGTAATGTTTTGCTAGGTATAAATGTTCTTGAGATGTATCTTACTTACCTTCCAAACATAAAGGGAAAAGGGTGTGATATATCCCTTAAGTTTATCATTTAGATTTGGTATACCCCTCGTTATGAAAGTGACTCATACATACCATTTTCCTCTAACAGAAGGGAAAAAACAATAATTTTAGTTTTAATTTTTTAAATTATTTTTTTTTAAAAAAAAAGATAATTCCTAGGAGTATATTTAATCATCCTCGCACATGTTTTTTGACTATTTTTTTTATTTGAATGACTAATTTAAATTTATTATTTTGATGGTCAAATTTATTTGTGTTTCATTAATTTTCTTGTAAAGTTTATTATAGATGATTGGAATTTTTTTAAAATACAAGAACTAAGTTATAATATAGTCGAAAATGATAGTTTTCCATTATAATTAGCCACAAAAAATCAAATTTTAAAATTTTTCTTTATATTAAAGAATAAAAGAAAAATAAAATAAGAATAAGTAACTGAAATAATGATAATCAAAGAAGTCAAATACAATTTATGTATAAAAAAAATAAAATATACCTTGAATTTTGCTAGAAGAATCATATATACCCCTACGTTAATTTTTTTTAAAAAATTAAAAGTCAAAAATAAGTTTAAAACTATTTTTTTTTCACTTCCATTAAATGAAGGGTGTATGGGAGCTCATTTCATAATGGAAGGGGTACATGTGAGCCATTTATGTAACGATAAGGGTATATAGGAGTCTCTTTCATAATGAGGAGATATGAGCTCCAAATAGAAAAAATAATGGGTATATACCTTTTTCCCATCATAAAAAAAAAGAGTAAATACTCACTTATTGTTTAAGAAACTATTGTATTTTTATTCATACCAAACACACCCGGTCAAAAATACTTATTTTGAGAAAAAAAATCATATTTTAAAAAAAAATAAAAATGTTTGGTCAATCAATAAAATAGTTTTTAGAAAATTCATCTCACATATAAATATTCTTGAAATAATTTATACTTACCTATCAAACATTAAAAAATAAATAAATACTTCACTTATTTTTTAAGAAAACTTTTTCCGCTATAGCAAACATAAATGATATTACTTATAAGGTTATTTATAATAAATCAAAAATACATAACATACATTGAAACATAAATAATTATCAAATAATCATAATTAATTCATAAATAGTTTCACATTATTAAATCACTCAATAATTTTTAAATTTCATTGAATTGATATAGATAATATAATTTACATAAATCCCTAACAAGCCTACATAAAAAATTTAGAAAGAATTAAGCTATATAATTGATAATCTATATGATTTTCAAAGAAAATAACAGTAAAATATGTTTTACTTTTTTTATAATATAAAAAGTAACTATTACATTCATCAGATTTCAAAATAATATTTATAAGAATTTAACTATAACTATTATTATGGAAAGCTTATGTAACAACCCTAAAAACAAACTAGGTCAAACTAGAGCCTAAAATGTGCATCGTGAGTTTATAAGGTGTAAAATGATGAATATTAGCATTAGAAATTAGTTTGAAGAGTTTGGAGCTGAAAAGTCGAAGAACGACCAAGACGTCCGAAGACTAGTCTAAGTTTAACTAGTCTGTAGTACGGCTTTGTAGTGGAGTTTTGCGGTATTTTATGAGGGTGGAAGTGAGTATCGATGATTCCTACACATAGTATGACATGTAAAGGGTCAAAACGTTTGATTTTAACACCCGGGGACCACCCTTAGGGTCCCCAAGGAGGACCCAAACATGGGCCAAAGAAGCTGCAGGACAACCCCTTTTGAAGGTGGATGTGTCGCGCCTGCAACACTTCAAAGGCAAATTTTTCCATGAGACATGGGGACAATGCAAATCATTCTGTCTCAAATGAAATTCTAGAACCAAGAATTGGAAGTGTCTGCGAAGCGGCGTGACTGCCCAGTTTTTGTCACATCGTTTTTCAGTCAAATTAGAATTGGTTAAAAAGTCCATTAAGTGCAGGGGTATTTTGGGTACTTTGGGGATTAATTATTGACGGTTATTGAGTCTTTTTAAAACCCCAAAAAGTCATCAATCAAGCTAAACCCTCAACTCAAAAGAAAACCTCTCAATTCCTTCTCTCCAAAATCTCCATTAGTGAAGCTTTGAAGCTCCAAGGAAGAAGACAAATTTCCAAGTTTTCTCCACCAAATGTAGGTGGCAAGTGAGGAGTCTCTTGGAAGTGACGCTTGTGAATAGTATTCTCTCAAGTCAACTTGGTATGTCCTCATACGATTTGAGGACATAGTTATGTTTTAATTTTTTTTCAAAGACTTTCAAATAGACTATAGTTTCCTTTCATTGATGTAAGGGTTGTGACCCTAAGATTTATATGTGTCTAAGATGGCTATGAAGAGACTTAGTCTTTCTTATGTTTCTATAAAAAAGTTTGACTATTTTTATGAAACGTTATAATTCCACACTACTTTCATATATATATATATATATATATATATATATATATATATATATATGTGCGATGAATGATGTCTAAGGTCTTGTATAAGACCTCCAAGAGGTCGAGCACACCGTGTGGAGACTTAAATGTGCCCTAAATTCTAGGGTGTACTTTAAGTCATTACAAACTTGGTATTAGAGCATAAGGTTATGAAGTATTCTTGAGGACTCAAAGTCTCATGAAAGCCATGCCTAGTAGAGTTTTGTTCATCAGTGGTGAGTCGTGACACATTTATGAGCGAGAGGCTTTAGGATGATAGAAGTTTCCCTTTCTTCATTACTCTTGTGTAGTTCCATAGAATTGAAGTTATAAGTGTCTTTTCCTTATCTCTTCTCTTGTGTTTATAGGATATGAATACAAGAAGGACGCCCGCAAGAAGAGTTGATGAGGAAGTGGTCAATGAGGGAGTTCCTCCCTAATGTTAACAAGTTCCTCAAGGTGAACAAGTCCCTATAGTTGATCAAAGGAATGAGCTTCCGATGGTTCCCCTAGACATGACTAATAGGGAGATTAGAGAGGCTCTCCTTACCCTAGCCCGAGCCATGACGACTCAAGTGAATAGGTATGGTGGGCGTAGGATGAATTCTCTTGAGAGTACCATGACCTCTAGATTGAGGGACTTTGTGAGGATGAATCCTCCTATGTTCCTTGGTACTAAGGTGGGAGAGGATCCCTAAGAGTTTCTAGATGGTATCTATAAGGTGTTGAGTGCTATGGGGGTGACTTCTAGGTAGAAGGTAGAGTTAGCTTCATACCAATTGAGGGAAGTTGCTTAAGTGTGGTACACACAATCGAGACAATAGTCTGGTTAAGTCGGGTCCTATAGAATGAGAAGAGTTTAAGGAAGCCTTCTTAGGAAAGTAATTTCCCCGTGAGAAGAGAAAGGTGAAGGTTGAGGAGTTTATAAACCTTAGTCAAAGTAATGTGAGTGTTGAAGAGTATTTTTAGAGGTTTACCATATTGTCTAAGTATGCACCATCCTTGGTGTCTAACCCTAGGTATGAGATGAGTAGGTTTGTGATCGGTTTTTGCCAACCTTGTGAAGAAAGAGTGTCATACGACGATGCTCCATAATGACATGAACCTATCTAGACTTATGGTGTATGCAAAATCCATTAAAGAGTCCAAACTTAGTAGGATTTCAAGAAATTTGAAGAGGGGAAGATTCGATAAGCAAAACCAACCTAGGTTTAAGAATAGGGCTCCAAATCAAGATGAGTCTAGTGCTCGTAAGGCCAACTATGAGAGAGGTGGTGGTTCTCAAATTGTTAAGCCTACTTTCTCCACTTGTGTTAGCATTTTAGGAAGTGCCTAGCCGGAACTAATGGGTGCTTTGGTTGTGGAAAAGATGATCATAAGGTGAGAGATTGTCTTACTATTGTGGCTAGAGGAAGAGAGGCCAAGAAAGTTCCTCCTAATTATCCGGATGTTGGTGCACCAAAGAGGAATCGCTTCTATTGACTCCAAGCTAAAGCAAATCCGGATGAGGATACCATTAAGTTATAATTCTCTCTTAAGTTGTGATGGGTTCCTTCTAAGTGGATGAGTATTGTGAATAGTTGGGTTGTGGATGGTTGTCTCTTCTCTTTTATTCTATTCAAGCTTGAGAGTTAGAATTTTATAGTAGCATGTTGCATGTGTTTAGGAGTCTAAATGAAAATGAGTTTCATTTATCTCCTTGCATTGTGCATTTTCCATGAGATTATGATTATATGGTAAAATGAATTCAAATGATTTTGTCTCTCATGTTGTCATGCCTCAATAAGAATTGCTTAAATGTTGCATAAGTGAACTTGCAAGTATGCTTTACATTAAGCTATCTCAAAATGTTGAATAATTTTTTTTTTTGAAGATTTTTACATAATGTGCTTAGAAATAATGACATGAGTATGATGATATGTGGAGAAAGAAGTTCCTCCTATGTGAAATGAAAAGGTAGAGTCTTATTGCATGATAAGTTGTAGATGTGGTTCCTACTTTCTTGTTCTGTTTTGAGTCTCTGGATTATGTGGAGTTGATGTTCCTCCTATATATGTGTATTATGTATGGTGTGGTATGGTTATGAGCTGATAGTCTTGAGTTTCTACCTTTATAAGTGTTGAAAGTGTTTTAGTGACATTCGAGGGCGAATGTTGTCCAAGTGGGGGAGAATCTAACAACCCTAAAAACGACCTAGGTTAAACTAAAGCCTAAAAAATGTGTCATGAGTTTATAAGGTGTAAAAGTAATGAATATTAATATTATAAATCAGTTTGAAGAATTTGGAAGTAAAACGTCGAAGAGCGACCAAGACATTTGGAAACTAGTCTAAGTTGAACTAGTGTGTAGTAGGGTTTTGTTGGTAGAGTTTTGGGGTACGGTATGAGAGTGGAATTGAGTATAAAAGGTTCCTACACATTGACTTACATGTAAAGTGTTAAAATTTTCGAGTACAACTCCCAGGGGACCACCCTAAGGGTCCCCAAGAAGGACCCAAACATGGGAAAAGGAAGCTGCCGGGCAGCCCCTTTTTGAAGGTGGATGTGCGTCGCTCTTGGAGCACTTTAAGGGTAAATTTTTCGCTGCGACACAGGAACAACTCAAATCATTTTGTCTCTAATTAAATTTCAGAACCAAGAATTGTATGTGTCCCCGCGACGCGTAGTGACTACTCCGTTTTGGTCGCGTCGTTTTAAAGTCAAATTAGAATTGGTTAAAAAGTCCATTAAGTGCATGGGTCTTTTGGTACTATGGGGATTAATTATTTATGGTTATTGAGTCTTTTTAAAACGTCAAAAATTCATCAGTCAAGCTAAATACTCAACTCAAAAGAAAACCTCTACATCTCTTCTCTCCAAAACCTCCATTGGTGAAACTTTGAAGCTCCAAGGAAGAAGACCAATTTTCCAAGTTCTCTCCACCAATTTCTTGGGATTTTATTCAATAAAGTTATGGTGTTTCATACTTGACTATTCTTCCATTCAAGGAGCCAATTTCAAAAGCTTTTCAAAGATGTTCAAAAACATACAAATTTCTATTTTGAATTCTAGCCATGTTCTTGCATGAAGGGATTTGAATCAATGTTTTATGATATAATTGATGTTAATTGAATGTTTTAAGATATAAAACTCTTTGAACCCTTGCATCACATGAAATCCTATTTTTGCCTCTAATGTGGGTGAATTGATTATGGCTTGATCTGATTGTATTCACGTGTAGATTGTATTGGGCTATTAAATATATGTATAGATCATGACAGAATTATCTATAACCTGCCTTATTATGATGATATTCATAATGTATGTTGTTGGATCATTGATATGGATTGATTGTTGGCTTAGTATTGTGTACATGGCTATTTGAAAGAGCCTTTGTAAAGTGAATTGATTGAAAAGGCTAAGGAATGGTGATGATGATGACTAGGTGGTGAGTTGACCTAATCTCTCTATATTGTGTAATATTGATATTGAATTGTATTGATTGTGTAACGACCCAAAAATTGAAATAGGTCAAACTAGAGCTTCACATGTGTTTCATGAGTTAATAATGTATTACAATATTATATTTTCGCATTAGAAGTCAGTTCGTAAAGTTTGGGAGCGTTTGGAAGTGAAATGCCCAAGACGTCTGAAAACTAGTCGAAGTTGAACTAGTGCGTCGTAGTGTTTTGTAGTGAAATTTTGGGGGATGATTTGAGAGTTAAATTGAGTGTCAATGATTCCAATGCGTATAGGGATGTACCAAGTGTCAAAACTTCCAAGTACGACTCCTCGGGGACCAATTGAAGGGCCCCAAAAGAGGACCTAAACATGGGTCTAGATACTGGACAAGGCAGCGAGCAGTGGCAGTATTTTGAAGTCCACCTCGCGATGCGCAATGACATGAGGTTCAGTGCCTCAAAATTTTGAGAGGAAAGAATCTAGAGCTTGTCCACGATGCGCAGCCAAGTCCCAGATTTGGCCGCGACGTTTTTAAGTCAAATTTCAAGTTGGAAAAGGGTCCAAATGGTATGGGGGTCTTTTGGGAACTTTTGGGATCATTTGTGGTCTAATTTAGGTCATTTTAAACCTCATTTCACCCATCATTTCCAACCCGAAAGATGAAAACAAATTTCTCTCCAAAAACCTCCATTGAAGAAGCTTCAAGCTCCAAGGAAGAGGACCAAGTTCTTCAAGTTTTCTTCACCAAATTCTCATGGGTTTATTCATATTAAGGTATGGTAGTCATCCTTGAACATTCTTTCATTAAAGGAGACCTTTCAAAAAGATTTCAAAAAGGATTTCAAACTTCAATCTTCTTTATTCTTTGACTATAAGTATGGGTCTTTGCATGAAAATGTTTTGATAGTTAAAGTCAGTTGTTCTTAGTGTTAAATGATGATTTTAATGTCAAAACCCCAATGGAATCATGTCTATTTTTTTAATCAACTTTTGGCTTATGAAATGGGTTTACTAAGCATGATTATATACTGTTAAAGTTAGTGTTTCTTGGTGGTTTCGTTGAGTTTTAGCTACTACCCTAAGGGCTATTTTATTATGGATTATTGTATAAATTGTGAATAGGTGTTAAAGTCTTGGATGGAGGGTAAGTTGTTCTATCTTGTTTAAGCTATATTGAAGTAATTCTTGAGAGGTGTGGTCCACCTTTGGTGGCGGTGTTTACTTGAAGTTTATGATGTTATATGTGTATTGTGAGAATGTCCTTGAAGGAATGATATGTGAGGTGAAGTGATAATTTTGATATGTATAGGTATGGTATATGTTAGAATGTTGATATGACCATCTTGAAGGTTTATGTCTAAATGAAGTATGCATTTGAGATGTGAAGTATGATAATGTGCGAATTGTGATAAATGTGAGTTGAGCATGGCTAGAAGTCAATGTTATGAATAGTCATCATTATGTGAAAGGTGTGCTCACATGTGCTCACACATACACACACACTTGAATGCATGGATGAAGTCAATGAATGAAAATGGGGGATTGTAGGGTAGACACTCTTCGTGAGTAGAGATGAAGTGTCTAGACCATACCTACTATCCCTAAGTATGAAAAAGGGGGATTTTGGGGTGAACACTCTTCGTGAGTAGAGATGAAGTGTTTAGTAGTTATGTCGTAACCTATAGTCAATGAATGTTTAAGACTCCGTGGGGGAGTTATGCTTAGCATCTAGAGGATTTGTAGAAGGGGTGGGTACATTTGGCGAGTAGAGATGTATCCAATGTACCTCTTGAGATGAGTGCTCCTCGTTAGTAGAGAGTGAGTTACTTAGTAGCAATCTCCTTATCCCTTAACTATGCGTCCGCGTAGGTGTGGCTATTGGAAAACCCATGTAAAGGCTAAAGAATATGACCCTACCTTAGGCAAGTAGGGATCCCTCATCCGGTAAGGGTAGTACCGGGGTTCCATGTCAAGCTCTCATTGTCTATGTCGGTTAAAGCTATCCCCCACAAACAAATGTAAATGAACTAAGTCTTCTTAAGGGTGTACTACTTAGGGTAGGTGGTGGAATGGGACATATCCTATTCAATGCACAAGTAGATATTTAGAGGGAGTCTTGGTGTGTCCTTATATGAAATGTATGAATGGGTCATGATATGATGTAAATGAAAGTAATGTGACTTTACGTCTAATGTTGAGAAATCATGTTAAAAAGTAATATCTTGTATGAATAATCTTATGAATGATCAATCTAGTGTATTTAATCTCATGCAATACTCAAGGAGCACATAATTGGGGTAGTAGTATGGGATGCTACTCCCACATTGCACTTTGTGTGACTTGTAAGTCCATATGAGAGGGGTACTTATGTGAAGTTCTTAAATGCTAGTATGTTCCTCTAGTGTCTTTAGTATGAAGTGTTGATTTATAATTGAAATGAATTAAGCCTATCCCTAGTTGTCTTAAGGATACCTTGAGTAGGTATTGAGGAGGTTGTATAGGTGATCTCCTTATGTCTTACTTTGGGGAGCCTTTGGACAACTTAGGATAGGAGTAGTTCATATGTAATTTAGGGTTCGCTGTAAGAATTCTTTTATATTGAGAAAAATGGACGTTTTGCCGTATGTGCTAAATGATGGTCTTAAATGATGTCTGGTGACTTAATTCATGAAGGATTTTATCAAAATAGCATGACTTGTATGTTTCAACTATATTGTCCCTTTTTGCATGTTTTTGCATATGCCATACTTAGTACAATGTTTGTACTAACCCCATACCTTTCTATACTCTATAAGTATAGGTTGGAAGCTAGTTGAAGGTAGAAGGAAAGCTTGGGAATCGACTCTCTCAAGACTAAGTATGTCCTTATATATTCGAGGGCATAGTCTCTATTTCTTTAGTTTTCTATTTTAAGACTTGTAAACACTTATTAAGTATTTCTTTAAATGTAAAGGATCGTGTCCCTAAGATATATATGTCGTGTCTTTAAGTTGGCTTATGACGATGAGACAGTCTTTAGTATCTATAAAAGAAGTTCTATTATTATTATTTATCGTGAAAATATTAAATTTCTGTACTACTTTTCATGTCTTATGTAATGAATGATAGCTAAGAGGCTTGTGTAAGACCTTTGAAAGGTCAAGCATGCCTTGTTCCGACTCAAGAGTACTCTTTTCTTCTTGGGTGTACTTGCGGGGCGTTACAAATTAGTATTAGAGCATAAGGTTTTGGGAAATAGTTTAGGGTCTAAAGTCTCACAAGCCACGTATAGTAGAGTCTTGTTCATCGGTGTAAGTCGCTCATATCTATGGACGAGAGGCTATAGGATGATGAAGTTTCACTTTTCTTCATTTCTCTAGCGTTGTGCCTTAGAGTTGAGTTCTATAAGTTCCTTTTTCTTAACCTCTTCTCTTGTGTTTATAGGACATAAATAGGAGAAGGACACCCGCTAGAAGGGAGGAGGGAGAAGTAGCTAACGAAAGAGTTCCTCTCTGGAATGAGAGATATACGTGGTTTCACGGTATTTTTAATGCTTTTTCCTTAAGTTTAGTGTGTGTCCAAAAGCCTTTTTGTATTAATTTTTATGTAAGTTTCTCTTTATTTCCAGGAAATCTGTCTAAAGATGAACGCGGAAGTTTTTGAGCAAGAAATGCAGAAAAGTTACCACCTACGGAGCTTGTGACGGTCCGTCGTGCTTGTGAAGGTCCGTAGGTGGCATCATAGTGAAGCTTCTAAAGGAAGATGGGGAAGTCTGACCAAGTGTGGGGTTACGAAGTGCGTGACGGACCGTCGTATCCATGACGGTCTGTCCTGCTGGTTCGTCGTGATGATCAGAGAAGTAGTCCCAGTACCCAAATTCCAAAGAGTTTAAGTGTTATGGAACGAAGATCCTCGACGGACCGTTGTGCCTGTGACGATCCGTCATACCTGCCGTTGAGGGTAATGAAGAGAGCACCATAAGAATTTGCAAAGTATGGGACGATGGAGTCCATGACGGCCCGTCGTGACCACGACGAACCGTCGCGAGGTCCGTCGACCCAGCCGCATTTTGACAGATTTCCAGCAATTAGAGTCCTTCTTTTATTAGGTTTTTGTTTTTTATAAATAGTTCGAAAAACCTCATTTTGGGGGTTAGACTCTCTTATAGTTAGACTCTTGGTTATTAGACACTTTTATGTTATATTCTTTGTGAAAAGATTATTTTGATTATTACACTTTGGATTGTTACACTTTTCTCTGGAGTTGATTGTTGGTGATTTTGTCGATTAATCAAGTAAATTTCTAGATTTTATTCTTTCTCGTTGAAGTAGGTGCATGACTTCTTATATCATATATATGAATATTGTGATTATGACTATGGATAACTAAACTCCATAACTAGGGTTGCGGGAACCATAGGCGAATAATGAGGTAAAACCTAACTAAAATAACAATTCTAGAATAGTGTCTTGCATGTATTGATAATTATTTCGCTTAGAAGTCTTTTTAACGGATGGACAACGTTATAACTCGCCTTAATGCTACTTGCCGGAGCAAGGAGGTAGGTAATAGGAAAAAAATTATCAACACAGATTTAGTGTATACTATCTAATAGGCTAGTATTGATTGGTACGAGGTAATAACTTAGTCAAATATCGAATACAATGCTTAATATGAGGTAAAGGTAAGGGTTAGTATAACAACACGTGTAGCCGGATCAAGGTGCGGAGTGAAATTTTCTAGATGCCGGACCAAGGATTTAGAAATACATAACTTATCACTTTTCATGCAAGATACTAGGAAAGAATTGTTATAGTTAGAATTATCAAGTTAGGAACTTGTGGGGAACATGTAAACCCTAGTTACTTTTATTATCTGATTCAACTCCAACATTTGAATTTTTTAGTTGTCTAATTTGATTTAGCTAATTATTTTCATTCATTTAGAAATAAAAACCCCCCTTTTGTTGTCTTTGTTTTCTAAGGGAATAATTGGCTAAATAGTAGTAATAATAGATTGAAGTTAAGTCTTAACTATTTTTCTCGTGGGAACGATCCTAACCTCATCAGTTGGGTTCTTTACTTGATACGACCGCTTTACTTCATATTTGAGAAGCAAGTTTGAGCGTATCAAATTTTGGCGCCGCTGCCGAGGAAAGTAGCTTTTAGATTAACTTAAACTTATTACTATAGTTTAGTCGGTATTTTCTTAATTTTACTTTGTTTCTTGTTTTTTATTCTTGCAGAACTATCTTCCTTGTATTCCAAATACACGGAGAGGAAGAGAACCCTTCTTAGAGAGTACACTACGCAACACGAATCGAAACTTGGGTATTAATGATGATGATCCAAACCAGAACATTCCAGCTCCGGTTGATGTTCATGGTCTGTTATTACCCGATGTCCGGGTGAAAACCAACAGACGAGACAAAATCCCGCCCCACGTCCCTAAGAATACTACAGAGGCTATGACAATATAGCAGACTCCGATGGGCCACATGTCTTGCCTCCTCTACCACCAGGCCACACCTTTGTGGTAACTAGTAGCCTGAGCAAATGCTCACTGCCAGAGGTTTGTTTTCAGGTCTACCTTCTGTGGATCCACATGCCCATATAGCTAAGGTAAGGCAGTGTGTAAAAGCTGTGTAGGCCTGACTTGGACTTGGATGTAATAGGGTTAAGAGTTTTTCCTCTGTCACTAACGGGACAGGCTGCTATTTGGTTCACTGAGCTCCTTTATAACTCAATTTTCACTTGAAACCAACTAAGGGACGTTTTCTTAGCACGCTACTACCCTGTCTCCAAGAAACTAAACCACAAAGACAGAGTGAACAACTTTGTGGCACTACCAGGAGAGTCAGTTAGTAGTTCTTGGGATAGATTACCTCGTTTTTGAGAAGCGTCCCCAATCACCGCATAGATGATGATTCACTGAAGGAATACTTCTATCAGGGACAGGATGATAATAATAAAGCGGTGTTGGATACTATAGCGGGTGGTTCTTATGGGGAGTGTCCTTATGCTGAGATTGCTGAAAAGTTAGAGAAAATCTTCCGGAACAATAAAGCTTGGAGTACTAGGAAGTCAGATACTGGGAGAAATACCTTCATAGTGCAATCCACTCACAACCTAGCCACATATGAGATTCGTGAAGAGATGGCTCAAATGAGAACTGAGCTTAGGTTGGTATTAAAACATGTCACTGGGGGTGCAGAAAAGATAAATGCAGTCAACTACTTGTCTAAACCACAACCACCAAATGATGAATGCTATTATGAAGAGGATTCCTATGCGGTAAATGAGAAGACGGAGGGTTTCCGACCGAGTACCCAAGGCTCTAATCAGGAGAATTGGCGCCAAGGTCAAGGGAACCAAGTTCGGATCTATGGTAACTATAACCGTGAGGGTCATTATGTTTGAGAAGGAAATTAAAACCGCGACAACAACTTCAACAGGGGTAACTATGGTAATAGAAATGATAGGAATGGGCCCTATGTTCCTCCTCAAAATTGTGAAGTTACTCCTAGGGATGGTGGAGGTAGTATGGTGCAAGTTGAGGATATGTCGCATAAAATGACGAGGAGGTTCGATACTAGTGATGAGCACACTAAAGAGTTGAGAAATGTTTTAGCGGGTATTTTGCAAGAAGGAGATACACATGCAATATCGATTAAGCAGTTTGAGTTACAATTGGCCCAATTATCTGCGACTGTGAACACACGACAACCGGGCAGTCTTCCTAGCAACACTGTCCAAAATTTGAAAAATGAAAGACATTGTATGGCAATCACTACTCGCGGTCGTAAGCGAACCGTTGACCCACCATTGCCATCTAATGAGAAAAAGGTGATAAAAGATACTGATAACGTGGTAGAGGTTAATGGTGAAGTAGAAGATTACACTGGAAAAAATGCTGAAGTGCCTAAAAAGGTAACTCCCATGCCTAGACCCCCCCATTTCCTCAAAGATCAGTAAAAAAGACCGAGGATGGTAAATTCAGCATTTTATAACAATGTTGAAGCAACTTTCTATCAATGTCCCTTTGGTAGAAGCTTTAGAACAAATGCCCGGTTATGCCAAGTTTATGAAAGATCTGGTTACAAAGAAAAGATCGGTCACTTTTGAGGATGATGATAGAATGCAGCATTGTAGTGCTATTGCTACAAGATCTCTGGTACAAAAGAAAGAAGATCCGGGTGCATTCACTATTCCTTGTACAATCGGGTTATTACATTTTGCGAAAACATTTTGTGATCTAGGGGCAAGCATAAATCTCATGCCCCTCTCGATTTACAAGAAGTTGGGTTTGGGTGATCCAAAGCCCACTGCGAAGCGGCTACTGATGGACGATCGAACAGTAAAGAGGCCTATAGGGATACTCCATGATGTGCTAGTACAAGTGGAGTCGTTCATATTTCCGGCAGATTTTGTTATTCTTAATTGTGAAGTCGATTTTGAAGTGCCCATTATTCTTGGAGGCCATTCCTTGCTACGGGAAGAGCCTTAGTAGATATGGAAAAGGGGCAGATGAAATTTTGGTTGAACAATGAGGAAGTGACCTTCAATATTTGTAGGTCCATAAGGCAGAGTGGTGAGCTCCAATCGGTATCTTCTATATCCTACAATGTTGGTGAGTCATTGAGACACAAATAGAAGAACGTCTAGGTGTAGAAGCATTAGCGGCAGTGATAATGAATTTTGGTAACGATTGCATTGAAAAGTATGAGTCATTAGTCGCGGTTCTTGATCGAGGTGATTTTCGGTTTAAACCAAAGAAATAGGAGTTAGACATGAAGAATCGCGAGTCTCCATGCGCGAAACCATCTATAGAGGAGGCTCCAAAGTTAGAACTAAAAGCTCTCCCACCTCATCTCAGGTATGAATTCTTAGGAAATGGTGACACTTTACCGGTAATCATTGCATCAGACCTGAATGAACAACAAGTTGAGAGTTTGGTGAAAGTGCTAAAAAGGTTCAAATGAGCTATTGGGTGGACTATTGCGGACATTATTGGGATCCCTCCTGGTATTTTTTTCTCATAAAATCAAACTTATGCCCGATCATAAGCCAAGTATTGAGCACCAGAGATGCTTAAATCCACCTATGCAAGAGGTCGTGAAGAAGGAAATCATTAAGTGGTTGGATGCCAGAGTAATCTATCCGATCACCGATAGTAGTTGGGTATGCCCTGTTCAGTGTGTATGTAAGAAAGGGGGAATGACTGTGGTCCCCAATGAGAAAAATGAACTTGTTCCAATGAGACCGGTTACTGGATGGAGGGTGTGTATGGATTACCGCAAATTAAATGCATGGACTGAAAAAAACCTTTTTCCTTTGCCCTTCATGGATCAGATGTTGGATAGACTTGCCGGAAAAGGGTGGTACTGTTTTCTTGATGGATTTTCAGGGTATAATCAAATTTCTATTGCACCAGAAGATCAAGAGAATACCACTTTTACTTGTCCATATGGGACCTTTTCGTTCAAGAGAATGTCGTTTGGGTTGTGCAATGCACCCGCCACATTTCAAGGATGTATGATGTCGATATTCTCCGACATGGTGGAAGATACTATAGAAGTTTTTATGGATGATTTTTCTGTGGTTGGTGATTCATTCGAGCGGTGTTTGAAAAATTTATCTAAGGTCCTTAAGAGATGTGAAGACTACAATTTAGTACTAAATTGGGAAAAATGCCCCTTCATGGTGAAAGAAGGTATTGTTTTGGGTCATCGCATTTCAGAAAAGGGCATAGAGGTTGATTGAGCTAAAGTCGAGGTAATAGAGAGATTCCCCCACCTATCTCTGTAAAAGGTGTGAGAAGCTTTCTTGGGCATGCAGGTTTTTACCAGAGATTCATCAAAGATTTTTCAAAAATTGCGCATCCGTTGTGCAAACTGCTGAAGAAAGATTGTAAATTTTGTTTTGATGAATCCTGTCTTAAAGCATTCGGCGAGCTATAAGAAAAATTGGTGTCTGCACCTATCATGATTTCTCCGGATCGGAACAATCCATTTGAGGTGATGTGCGATTCTAGTTGGGTTGCTCTTGGTGTAGTATTGGGACAAAGAAAGAACAAAATCCTTCACCCCATTTACTATGCTAGTAAAGCCCTAAATGAAGCTCAGAAGAACTACAAAGTGATTGAGAAAGAACTACTTGCAGTAGTCTTTGCTTTTGAAAAATTTCGCTCCTATTTGCTAGGTACTAGAGTTATAGTGCATACTGACCATTCAGCATTGAGATATTTGATGGCAAAGAAGGATGCGAAACCGAGGTTGATTCGTGGGGTACTACTGCTACAAGAATTTGACTTTAAAGTAAGGATAGAAAAGGGACCGAAATCAAGTTGCGATCACTTGTCCTGACTAGAAGATAAAGCTATGAGAGAGTTAGGGGATAAGATTGATATTCATGATACTTTCCCCGATGAGCATGATATTGGCTGCCTCACAAGACTTGATTCCATGGTTCGCAGATTTCGCAAACTATCTGGCTAGTGATAATATTCCATCAGACTTGTCCTTTCATCAAAGAAAAAAGTTCATGTACGATGTGAAGAAGTTCTTTTGGGATGAACCATATTTATACTGGAGTTGTGCGACGGGCTTATTCGGCGTTGTGTGCCAGAATGTGGGATGCTGAGTGTTTTAGAGGCATGCCATTCCTCACCCGTTGGTGGACATCATAGTGGTAGCCGAACCGCTCATAAGATATTACAATGTGGGTACTTTTGGCCAATTCTTCATCAAGATGCTCATGAGTTTGCTAAAGCATGTGATAGATGCCAAAGATATGGCGGCATTTCAAGAAAGCAAGAGCTCTCTCTAAACCCCATTCTTGTGATTGAGTTATTTGATGTTTGGGGTATTAACTTTATGGATCCTTTTGTGAGTTCTCATGGAATGAAGTATATTTTAGTAGCGGTTGATTATGTATCTAAATGGGTGGAAGCTATCGCCCTCGCAAACAATGAAGGGAAGAGTGTCACTGCGTTCTTAAAAAAGAATATATTCTCTCGTTTTGTCACCCCAAGGGCAATTATTAGTGATGGGGGCTCCCACTTCTGCAACAGATTCTTCAAAGGGTTATTGGAGAAATATGGGGTTCGCCATAATTTGGCCACTCCTTACCACCCTCAAACTAGTGGGCAAGTTGAAGTGTCAAATAGGGAGATCAAACAGATATTGTCAAAAATAGTGAACGCTAGTAGAACGGATTGGTCAAGGAGGCTTGATGATGCTCTTTGGGCCTACCAGACAGTGTATAATACTTCCATAGGTATGTCCCCATACCAACTTGTATATGGGAAAGCTTGTCATCTTCCGGTTGATTTAGAGCATAAAGCCATGTGGGCTATGAAGAAGTTGAAAATGGATTGGAACGAAGCTGCAGAACAACGGTTAACTAAGTTGAATGAACTCGATGAATTTCGCCTGAAAGCTTATGAAAGCTCATCCCTCTACAAAGAAAAGATGAAGAAGTACCATGACCTAAAAATTGAAAAACAAGAGTTTATGGTTGGGGATTTGGTGCTTTTATTCAATTCTAGGTTGCGCTTGTTTCCGGGCAAGCTCAAGTCCAAATGGACTGGTCCTTACTTGGTTACCCAACTATTCCCTCATGGAGCAGTTGAGTTGGAAACTAACGAGGGTGTGCGGTTCAAGGTGAATGGACAACGCATAAAAATCTATTTTGGGCATGCTGAATCGGCGAATGAAGTGATTGAGGCATACCATCTTGATGAAGTCTGAGTAATCAAGTGTCCTCAGTCGTGCCGCAACGTTAAATCAGGCGCTTGTTGGGAGGCAACCCAATACTTATAGTTTTTATTTCTAGTAATGGTAGCATTTTCTACTAATGGGTTTTAAATTTGCGGGCACATCACCAGGAAATTCATCAGAAAATCACTCTGCAGCACTCACTAACGGACCCATCGACGGTCAGTCACGAACGCAACGGACCGTCGCATGAATCCATCGTGCCAGGTACGTCTTCAGTTATTTTCAAAACTAGGGCACACGAATGAATCACCGTCGCAATTGCGATGGACCGTCATCGGGGACTCGTTGCGTCATTAATGAGCGTACACGACCCGATCCGGCTGGGAACTTTTAAAAATTTTCAACCTATAAAACCTCCCACCCCTTCATTCCCTCTTTCTCCCATTCCCTCCCTTTTAAACTTCCCACTGCCTAACTCTCTTTCAACCGATCATTTCCCTAAATTCCCAATCCCAAAAATCCACTCTCTACTAGTCAGAGTCTGCTACTGTGGTTCTGTTCTTGCTAACCAAGTGCCTCACTTGCTTGTCTTTCTCCTGTTCTTAGGTATGTGTCTCTGATTTCTACCCGTTTACATTGCATTTTTGTTTTTCAATTAGTATTAGCCTAGCTCTTATTGATGGGTCTTCATTCTTTGATCCAATTTTGTCTAACCTAGGTTGAGAATCCTTAAATTGCCTTGTTAAAACTCTAGAAATAGGTGCTTTAGCATTGCTAGTTTACTAGGTATTTGGGTAGAAACGTATAGGTTAACATTAAGTATTCCATGTGAGTCACAGAGGATAAATGTGGCATCCTCAGTTCGGTCACTGAATGACAGAACGAGACCCCGATGACGGACCGCTGTATTCTCGATGGACCGTCATAGGGTCCGTTCCAACATCCCCAACACCCCACTGTCCAATTTTCTCCAAGTGTCCACCAACAGAAACATGCGACGGACCGTCGTTCCCACGAAGGTCCGTCCTGCACAACCGTTCTGGTTGTCAGAGACCCTATTCCTAAGGGTCTCTAACTTTTTCTTAAGTGTCCTCTTACGGATATATACGACGGACCGTCATACCCTCGATGGTCCGTCCTGCACACCCGTTCTGGTTGTCAGAGACCCTATTCCTAAGGGTCTCCAACTTTTTCCAAGTGTCCTCTTATGGACATCTACGATGAACCGTCATACCCTCGATGGTCCGTCCTGCATAACCATCATGACGGTCATAGACCCCTCTCCTAAGGGTCTCCATACTTTTTTCAAGTGTCCTCTGACGGACACCTACGACGGACCGTCATACCCTCGCTGGTCCGTCCTGCACAAACCGTCATGACGGTCAGAGACCCCTCTCCTAAGGGTCCCAATACTTGTTCTAAGTGTCCCACGACGGACATCGATGACGGACCGTCATCATCACGACGGTCCTTCCTGCTTATCCGTCAAAACTTTTAGAGACTTTCCTTCAAGGGTCTCCACATCAACATAGTTGAAGTAAGACATGACGGACCCCATGACGGTCTGTCGTACTTATGACGAACCGTCACCTGGTCCTTCGTGTTTCACTGTTACTACAGAAAAGTTATTACAGCTTTGATCTTATATTTATTTTGTTTCGTTTTTGCTCGTCTTGTTTGCTCCTTCTCGTACTACTATTGATTCTTTACAGGTACTATCTAATATGGCACCAAAAGAAGATCGAGTTTACGCACGCGGGCGATCAAAGTCTGTCGCCCCGTCTGCCCGCCTGGTCATTGGCTCTGATAATGAGTGTGACCCCGAGTACGTGCCCCAGGCACTGCCACTCTATTCCGAGCTGCACGTGCTGCCAGAGCTACGCCCAAAAAGGTGGAGTCCGGTGTAGTCAATGCCTCCCAGTCTGAATAGGAGCGCACACTGACCGGCACACCTTATGGGTCAGCTACTTATAAAGAAGGAGCGTCTATTTCCTTAGAAGTTTCGTGGTCGGAGGAAGCCTCTGGGTCTGCTGAAGTCCCTGCACCCGCCACAGCTGCACAGTTTGCCTCGTCTAATGAGGCTGACAGTTCTGAAACCATTCCCGGCTCACCGACTCGTGCTCTCACCCCGGTTGCTGACCAGCCCAACCGGTGGTGTGTCGACGGGCAGTATCAAGTTTATTCAGATGCAAAGTTTTTGAATGAGAAAGGAGTCATGACACGGACCCTTACATTGGAGAGGCAGGTCCTTACGGGAAGTCTCCCTACTATGCCAGAGATCCACAATCTCTTCACCAGACACCGACTAGAGTGGACAACGCATTCTTTGGGCTGTTATAGTGAGGAGTTGGTCCGAGAGTTCTATGCCTCCTACGTGGCTACTCTCATATCACAGATTGATAGGCGGGCTGCCCCCGCCAAACAGGCCCCACTTGAGCATGTCCGAGTACGTGGCATTCAGGTTGATATCTCCCTGCTTGCCATCCACCAGTATCTATACGGCGAGGATGTTGATGCCAACCGGACCCCTCTCAGCGCAAAGTTTGACTACCGGTGGTAAATTGTCAAAGATGGCCAATTCTTGCGTGAGCCATTGCTGAGAGAGACCACCAAGAGGTGGATGGCCCTGCACTTGTATGTTGATGAAGAGGATGCTGACTGGGTAACCGAGCCGAAGGGAGCCATCAAAAAGGCTAACCTGACCTTCACGGCTAAGTTCTTATGGTTGATTGTCCACCACTGCCTTTCCCCCACAGCCGCTGATAATATAGTCACATGGGATCGTGCAGTTCTGTTGGCGGCAATGATAGCCGGGTTTGAGGTGGACTTTGCTTGGCTTCTACAGGCGGTCATGCACGAGAGGGCTTTTAAGGTCACTACTACTTACCCTTTTCCGTGCATGATATTTTCTTTATAAAGGTCCGCAGGTGTGCCCATCTGGCATATTGATCAGCTCAAGATCTCACTGGGCACTGTTGATATCGGCCTTATCAGGGATGAGGCCAATGAGTTGGATCCACGCGGAGGGCCCTGTCCAGAGTTGCCTCCACTTGGTGACAATCTGGCTGATACGGTAGCACAGGCTCGCACGGCTACGCAGGCTGCTCTGAAACCACTGACACTACCCCGATCGAGTCTATCCCGGGTAGTAGCACTGGCCCGAGCTCCTCTCGCTCAGCCCCTTTCCCCGCTTTGGTCCCGCTTGCTAGGATCCAGAAACTAGAGGCACAGATGGCTACACTTTTGCATCACATCCAGCCTTGGATGAAGAGGTCTATTGCTGAGGCAGAAGAGCGCTTGGAGCGGAGAATGGTCCAGCACACAGAGCGGAAGATAGCTGAGGTTCATCAACGCTTGGACGCTTTTGAGTTGTGGGTGCTAGCCCGGCCAGCCCCTCAGGTGGATGTGTCGACCCTTCAGGCTGCGGTCGAGAGTCTTCGAGAAGACATTGGTATGATCCTAGAGGCTAGGGTGCCTGAGTCTGAGGCCTCTTCTGCAGAGCCTGCTGAGGACACAGTGATGGCCACCTTATTCTCCACTTCTGAGATTCCACCACCTCCTCCTCGAGAGCATGCCTAGAGGCGTAAGGGTCGAGAGGAGGATGAGGCTAGAGCACAGAAGAAGGAGCGCCGTGAGATGGAGTCTGCGAGGAGAGCCTCGCTTGCTGATGAGGAGTTGCGTCAGATGAGGGCTGTAGAGTCAGCTGCTGGGGCATCTAGCTGCAGAGATGTGGAGATAGCGGGAGGCACTTCTAATAGTGATGTTGCTGATGAGGACACTACTGAGGGTGTCCAGATTACAGAGGTAGTGGGTTCCGGGGAACCGGACCCACTAGCTTGCTGATCGTCGGCGCTTTGCACCCTAGGTTTGCTTCACCTACCACTCTCGTATTTCAATTTTTTTATGCATTGGGGACAATTGCATGTCTTTTTGTTGGGGGTGGGGTAAATGGAAAGTGAGTGCTAGGGTGAAGTCTGAGTAGCCCAATTGACTATCCTCTTTTGGGGTTTTCTTGCATGTGTTCTTTTTCCCCAAGAGACTGATTATTTTTATTGTTTAACCGGCATGTCTATATCTTGTGTACATAGTTTAACTCTGAAGCATGATGGCTAAAATGATATCCTGATGAAATGAAAATGATGCATGACTAGGCATAGTAATTGATAAATGTGTGGCTCTAAGCATGACATAGAGATACACCACTGCATGACCCTTAGTCTAAAATTTGAACTAGGTGTATGATAATCTGGTAGAGTAATGAGATGTCAAGTGAGTGTGAGGAAGAGTGAATAGTCCACTATTTGTACTGAGCTAGAACTTGCCTGGTTAGTCCTGCTAAAAGTAAGTTGTAATAGACAATTAGGAAAGGATCATAGGCCCTTGTTCAATATAGCCCATTTTTAGCCTAAATAAAAGAAAACCAAATGAAATTTATCCTTCTTTGATCCAAATGATTTGAGCTTAAACTAGACCTTTCTTTTTCACCCCAACTGATCTTTTCTGGGAATAATGTGTTGGCCCTGGTCCCTCCTTGGACATGTGCACCTCAGCTTATGCCAAAAGCATAAGTTGAGGGTGGCTAATGCAGTAAACAACCTTTTTTTGGCCCTGACCCAACTTTGGGTATTGTGTACCTTGACTCATGGCAAAGCCATGAGTTGAGGGTGGCTATTATGAGGAATGCTCTGGAAAGTGGGGTTGAAAGAACAAAGAGAGAGAAAGAACAAAAGTAAAGTGACTCAAGAATTAGTTGAAAGAAAAGTAAAGAAAAAGAAAAATATACAAGAAATACAAGCAAGAAAAGAAGAGAGTCACTTACACAAATGAACAAAGAAGGGAAAATAGCAAGGTAAAAGAATATGAGAAATTGGGTGAATTAAAATGATGAAAAAAGTGGTATGTTTAGCCGATATGTCAAGGAGGGAAAGAAGTTACTAAAGTATACCTAAATATACCCTACCATACCCTGAGCCTATGTTACAAGCTAAGAAAGTCCTATCGTGATACTAAAAGTAGTATAGCGAACTTAAAGCAGTGAAAATAAGGGCAAGCTTATGGCAATATGTATGAATGAGTTGTGAATTTTTTCTGAGAGTGAGTGTTGAAAAGTAATCCTTATACTCAAACAGAAATGATTGTGTGAAAAATGAGGATGTTGTTTTGAAGTGAGGACACTAGTTGCAATACCGGAAATATTAGCACCTCGGTGAGAGATTGAAGAGGATAGGTGCTAGTGCATGGTGAGTCTGTGTCATGGTCTGATTCCACATAATTCAAGCCTAATAGTGATAGCATGCATAAATATAATGATACTGATCGGGATTGATAGCCAAATGAGTGCGAAAGATAAAACATGGATGCTATTGTACAAAGATTTTGTAGTGAGTCATAGTGCGTTGCTTGAGGACAAACAACGAATTTAAGTTGAGGGTTTTGATATACCGTGGTTTCACGGTATTTTTAATGCTTTTTCCTTAAGTTTAGTGCGTGTCCAAAAGCCTTTTTGTATTAATTTTTATGTAATTTTCCCTTTATTTGCAGGAAATCTGTCTAAAGATGAACGTGGAAGTTTTTGAGCAAAAAATGCAGAAAAGTTACCACCTACGGAGCTTGTGACGGTCCGTCGTGCCTGTGACATTCCGTCGTACCTGTGACAGTCCGTCGTGCTTGTGACGGTCCGTCATGCCTGTGACGGTCCGTAGGTGGCATCGTAGTGAAGCTGCTGAAGGAAGATGGGGAAGTCTGACCAAATGTGGGGTTAGAAAGTGCGTGACGAACCGTCGTAGCCATGACGGTCCATCATGCTGGTTCATCGTGATGATCAAAGAAGTAGCCCCAGTACCAAAATTCCGAAGAGTTTAAGTGTTATGAAACGAAGATCCTCGACGGACCGTTGTGCCTGCGACGATCCGTCATACCTACCGTCGAGGGTAATGAAGAGAGCAGCAGAAGAATTTGCAAAGTATGGGACGACGGATTCCATGACGGCCCGTCGTGACCACGACGACCCGTTGCTAGGTCCGTCGACCCAGCCGCATTTTGACAGATTTCCATCAATTAGAGTCCTTTTATTAGGTTTTTGTTTTTTATAAATAGTTCGAAAAACCTCGTTTTTGGGGTTAGACTCTCTTATAGTTAGACTCTTGGTTATTAGACACTTTTATGTTATATTCTTTGTGAGGAGATTATTTTGATTATTACACTTTGGATTGTTGTACTTTTCTCTGGAGTTGATTGTTGGTGATTTTGTCAATTAATCAAGTGAATTTATGGATTTTATTCTTTCTCATTGAAGTAAGTGCATGAATTATTATATCATATATATGAATATTGTGATTATGACTATGGGTAACTAGACTCCATAACTAGAGTTGTGGAACCGTAGGCGAATAATGAGGTAAAACCTAACTAAAATAACAGTTCTAGAATAGTGTCTTGCATATATTGATAATTCTTTCGCTTAGAAGTCTTTTTAACGGATGGCCAATGTTAGAACTCGCCTTAATGCTACTTGTCGGACCAAGGAGGTAGATAATAGGAAAAGAATTATCAACATAGATTTAGTGTATACTATTGAATTGGCTAGTATTGATTGGTACGAGGTAATAATTTAGTCAAATGTCGAATACAATGCTTAATATGGGGTAAAGGTAAGGGTTAGTATAGCAACACAAGTAGCCGGACCAAGGTGCGGAGTGAAATTTTCTAGATGTCGGACCAAGAATTTAGATATACATAACTTCTCACTTTTCATGCAAGATACTAGGAAAGAATTGTTATAGTTAGAATTATCAAGTTAAGAACCTATGGGGAACACGTAAACCCTAGTTACTTTTATTAACTGATTAAACTCCAACATTTGAATCTGTCCGTTGTCTACTTTTATTTAGCTAATTATTTCCATTCATTTTGAAATAACCCCCCCCCCTTTTATTGTCTTTGTTTTCTAAGGGAATAGTTGACTAAATAGTAGTAATAATAGATTGAAGTTAAGTCTGAACTATTTTCCTCGTGGGAACGATCCTAACCTCACTAGTTGGGTTCTTTACTTGCTACGACCGCTTTACTTCTTATTTGAGAAGTAAGTTTGAGCGTATCAATGAGCAAGTTCCTATAGTAGACCAAGAGGAGGTGAACGAAGAGGTTCCCCCTCCGGAACCTCAAGGACCTCAAGTGCCCCAAATGCCTCCAATGCCCCAAGGTCCCCAAGCTCCCTATGTTGAAAGGGATATGACTAATGCGGAGATAATGGCTGCTCTTAGAGCTTTGACTCAACTCATGATGACTCAAGCTCATGTCGTCACTAATCATGTGGTTTCCCAAGCTAACCTAGGAGTTGGACCTCAACCCAATGTTAGTACTCCCGCTTCTAGAATTCGTGATTTCATGAGGATGAATCCTCTTACTTTTCATGGCACTAAGGTGGATGAAGATCCACAAGGCTTCATAGATAAGGTGTTCAAAGTGGTGGATGCTATGGGTGTGAATCCTAGAGAGAAAGCAGAATTAGCCGCTTATCAACTAAAAGATGTTGCTCAATTGTTGTTTGAGCAATGGAGAGATGAGAGACCCTTAAGGGAAGGTTCAGTAGATTGTGAAGTGTTCAAAACAACCTTTCTTGATAGGTTCTTTCTCATAGAGTTCAGGGAGAGAAAGTTAGTGGAATTCATGAATCTTCGTCAAGGGGGAATGAGTGTGAAGGAATATTCTCTTAAGTTCACCCAACTCTCTAAGTATGCCCCGACTTTGGTAGCCAACTCTAGGGATAGGATGAATAAGTTCGTCATGGGGGTGTCTAGTATGGTTGAAAAACAATGTCGTACGGCTACGCTCCATAATAATATGGATATCTCTATACTCATGGTGTATGCCCAACAAATTGAAGAGTCCACGCTTAGGGAGATGAATAGGGATGGAAAGAGGCCTAGATCGGAGGAGTCAAGTCAACCTAAGGCTAAGAAAGGTTCTTTAACCAAGACTCTTCAATGGAAAACAAAGAAAAAGTTTCCAACCAAAATTCTCAAGGAGGTTGTTATGCTTTTGAGAGGCCTAGGTGTACTAGTTGTGGGAAGCAACACTTAGATAGGTGTCTTCTGGCACGGATGGTTGCTTTGGATGTGGTAATAGGGGTCATAAGATGAGAGATATCCCAACCCTCAAGGGAAAAGGGGAAAGAGGTCAACCAAGATCCTCATGATGGTGTGGATCCCAATGCTCCTAAGAGGAATCGTTTCTATGCTCTCGGAGATAAAGAAGCGACTAATCCGGAGTGAAGGCCCCGATAAGTCATAATTCCTTTTGGTTTTTACTTTTATATGATGATATGAGTTTATATGGTCTCGTCCCTTATGTTATCATGCTTTCATGTTAGAATTGCTTGAAAGTGAATTCTTGAATTTTGAGCATGTTGCATGTAAAAGAGTTGTGTTCATTGTAAAGAATTTCAAATTTTGATTTAATTGCTTTTTTCATGAATAATGGTCTCAATATGTGTATAAATTATGTGTAAGAGCATGACTAATGTTGGAAAAGGTAGTTCCTCCATCAATGATGAAAGTAGTATGTGGTTTGAATTGTTGAACTTGTTTCAACTTGCTTATGTTGCTTAATTGCTTAATGATGTTAATTTGATGCTTCTTGTGAGTTTTTGCCTTTAGTATGAATGTCTTGACCTTTATTATTTGTGTGATATGCTTCTAGTTGTGTCCTTGAAGTCCTCGTGAGTGTTTAGTGTCATTTGAGGACGAATGTTGTTTTAAGTGGGGGAGATTGTAACGATCCTAAAAATGAAATAGGTCAAACTATAGATTCACATGTGTTTCATGAGTTAATAATGTATTAAAATAGTATATTTTAGCATTAGAACTCAGTTAGTAAAGTTTAGGAGCATTTGGAAGTCAAACGCCCAAGAAGTCCAAAAACTAGTCGAAGTTGAACTAGTGTGTCATAGTGTTTTGTAGTGAAGTTTTGGGGGATGATTTGAGAGTTAAATTTAGTTCCAATGGTTCCAATGCATAGAGGGATGTACCAAGTGTCAAAACGTCCGAGTACGACTCCTCGGGGACCACCCGAAGGGCCCCGAAGGAGGACCCAAACATGGGTCAAGATGCTGGCCAAGGCAGCGCGCAGGGGAAGGATATTAAAGTCCACCTCGCGACGTGCCTCACGAGGTTCACTGCCTCAAAATTTTGAGATTCAAGAATCTGGAGCTTGCTCCGCGACGCAGCCAAGTCCCAGATTTGGGCGCGATGTTTTAAGTCAAATTTCAAGTTGGAAAAGGGTCCAAATGGTATGGGGGTTGGGAACTTTTGGGATCATTTGTGGACCGATTTAGGTAATTTTAAACCTCATTTCACCCATCATTTCCAACCCTAAAGGTTAAATCAAATTTCTTTCCTAAAACCTTCTCTCCAAAAACCTGCATTGAAGAAGCTTCAAGCTTCAAGGAAGAGGACCATGTTCTTCACGTTTTCTTCAACAAATTCTCGTGGGTTTCTTCATATTAAGGTATGGTTTTCATCCTTGAAAATTCTTTCATTCAAGGATCCCTTTCAAAGAGATTTCAAAAAGGATTTCAATCTTCAACCTTCTTTATTCTTTGACTCTAAGTATGGGTCTTTGCATAAAAATGTTTTAATAGTTAAAATGAGTTGTTCTTAGTGTTAAATGATGATTTAATGTCAAAACCCTAATGGAATCATGTCTATTCGTTTTATCAACTTTTGGCTTATGAAATGAGTTTATTAAGAATGATTATATATTGTTAAAGTTAGTGTTTCTTGGTGGTTTTGTTGAGTTTTAGCTACTGCCCTAACGACTATTTTATTATGGATTATTGTATAAATTGTGAATAGGTTTTAAAGGCTTGGATGGAGGGTAAGTTGTTCTATCTTGTTTAAGCTATATTGAAGTAATTCTTGAGTGGTATGGTCCACCTTTGGTGTCGGTGTTTACTTGAAGTTTATGATGTTATATGTGTATTGTGAGAATGGCCTTGAAGTCATGATATGTAAAGTAAAGTGATAATTTTGATATATATAGGTATGGTATATGTTGGAATGTTGATATGACCATCTTGAAGGTTTATGTCTAAATGAAGTATGCATTTGATATGTGAAGTGTGATATCGTGTGAATTGTGAGAAATGTGAGTTGATCATGGCTAGAAGTCAATGTTATGAATAATCATAATTATGTGAAAGGTGTGCTCACATGTGCTCACACATACACACACTTGAATGCATGAATGAAGTCAATGAATGAAAATGGGGGATTGTAGGGTAGACACTCTTCGTAAGTAGAGATGAAGTGTCTAGACCATACCTACTATCCCTAAGTATGAAAAAGGGGGATTTTGGGGTGAACACTCTTCGTGAGTAGAGATGAAGTGGTTAGTAGCAACCTCACTATTACCAATGAGCTTTCCAAGATAGGTTGGAGGTTGGATACCCTTCGTAAGTTGAGATGGGGTGTTCAATGTAACCTATAGTCAATGAATGTTTAAGACTTTGTGGGGGAGTTATGCTTAGCACCAAGAGGATTTGAAGAAGGGGTGGGTACACTTCGTGAGTAGAGATGTTGTAGCTAATGTGCCTGTTAAGATGAGTGCTCCTCGTTAGTAGAGAGTGAGTGACTTAGTAACAATCTCCTTATCCCTTAACTATGCGCCCGCATAGGTGTAGCTATTTGGAGAACCCATGTAAAGGCTAAACAATATGACCCTACCTTAGGCAAGTTGGGATCCCTCATCCGGTAAGGGTAGTACTGGGATTCCATGTCAAGATCTAATGGTCTATGTCGGTTAAAGCTATCCCTCACAAAAGAATGTAAATGAACTAAGTCTTCTTAAGGGTGTACTACTTAGGGTAGGTGGTGGAATGGGACATTACCTATTCATTGCACAAGTAGACATTTGGAGGGATTCTTGGTGTGACCTTATATGAAATGTATGAATGGGTCATGATATGATGTAAATGAAAGTAATGTGACTTTATGTATACTGTTGAGAAATCATGTTAAAAGTAATGTATTGTATGATTAAACTTATGAATGATGAATGTAGTTTATCTAATCTCATGCAATCCTCAAGGAGCACATAGTTGGCGTAGTAGTATGGGATGCTACTCCCACATTACACTTTATGTGATTTGTAAGTCCACATGAGATGGGTACTTATGTGAAGTTCTTAAATGCTAGTATGTTTAATCTAGTGTCTTTAGTATGAAGTGTTGATTCGTAAATGAAATGAAGTAATCCTATCCTTAGTAGTCTTAAGGATCCCTTGAGTAGGTATTAAGGAGGTTGTATGGGCAATCTCCTTATGTCTTACTTTGGGGAGCCTTTGGACAACCTAGGATAGGAATAGTTCATGTGTGATTTTGGGTTCACTGTAAAAATGCTTTTATGTTGAGAAATATGGATGTTTTTCCATATGTGCTAAATGATCGTTTTAAATGATGTCTGGTGACTTAATTCATGAAGGATTTTATCAAAATAGCATGAATTGTATATTTCATCTAAATTGTCCCTTTTTGCATGTTTTTGTATATGCCGTACTTAGTACAATGTTTGTACTAACCCATACCTTTCAATACTCTATAGTATAGGTTGGAAGCTAGTTGAAGGTACAAGGAAAGCTTGGGAATCGACTCTCTCAAGACTAAGTATGTCCTCATATATTCGAGGGCATAGTCTCTATTTCTTTAGTTTCTTCTTTTAAGACTTGTAAACACTTATTAAGTATTTCTTTCAATGTAAAGGGTCGTGTCCCTAAGATATTTGTGTCGTGTCTTTAGGTTGGCTTGTGACGATGAGACAATCTTTAGTATCTATAAAAGAAATTCCTTTATTATTATTTATCATGAAAAGATAAAATTTCTGCACTACTTTTCATGTCTTATGTATTGAATGATAGATAAGAGGCTTGTGTAAGACCTTTGAAAGGTCGAGCACACCTTGTTCCGACTCAAGAGTACTCCTTTCTTCTAGGGTGTACTTTTGTGTCGTTACATATTGGTATGACCCACTTATGGTGGCGGTGTTTATTTGTTATAATTTTTATGAACATGGACTTGTTGGTATTGTTATGTGAATTGTATTATTATCATGTTGTAGCTTGTATACATGATTAAGGCAAAGGATGATAATGTGTATATGTATGTTTGAGGTTAAAGTATGATCTCCTCTAAATGATTATATGTGACTATGGTAGACTATGATGATTTTCTATATGTGTTGATAGGGTATCTTGTTAGGTAGACTTAGTTGTCCCTATATGGTACTTGAATGTTATTGAATACGAGATATGATAATGTTGTTTCTAGATTGGTAGACTTAGGTCCCTCTACTTGATACATGAAAATTATGTGAATGTGAACTCTTGACTTAGCTAGCTTAAACACCTTTGTCATGTATGTTTACGAATGAATGATGAATAAGGTCTAGGATTGATAGACCTAAGATGGTGCCCTTCTAAGATTGACTAATATAGGACCTTGAATGTAGAAAAGAAGGTTAATGGAAGCCTTGAAGTGAAATACCGTACGATATCTTTCTTGAGTGGAATGATGGACTTAGGGATAGGTTGGCTGGAACAACATGAAACCATATCTAAGGAAGTCATAAGAGCTATCCTTATAGACCTTGAGTGGCATCCCTAGTGAGCCCATCCTTGGTAGGTATTATGATTTGGTAAGACTAAAAAATGGTACCTTCTCATATACCTTTACATGAATGAACTTAACTCTATGAGAACAAAGTCAAAGCACCAAGTGAATATGATTGTGGTAGTGGCTCTACTTAAGATGAGACTAGAGTACAAAGAAACTTACACAACTGAAAGAACAGAAGGTCGCTCTACGACAACAACTAAAACACCCCTTGATATTCTTTAACCATGTGCCAACATGAGATGTGTCCTAGTTCTACCCTTTGCAAGTACAGCTCCCTCCTCAGAGTAGGTAGACTTTGGATTCCATACCTAGCTAGTGTTGTCTATGTCGGTTAATTCCAATTCTCATCATATGGGATGCATTCTAGTGTTGGAGAAAATCAACAGCGTGTAGGTAGTGAAATGGACGCTATCTATACATGGCACGAATAGGCTGTGAAAATGCTGAGGTGAGGTTCCCTAGGTCCTCCAAGACCATTATGTGAAGTCCTCTAATTGATGAATGTCTTTTAAATGTCATAATGAATATCATTGACCTAGTTAATGTATGATGAATAAAAAGGTTCTTATCAAGGCAAGCTTTAAGGATTTCATAGGTAGGCTTGAAGAGGGTGTATGACCGGTCTATTCATATCTTACTTAGGTGAGTCTTCGAGTAACCTTAGGTAGGGAATCTAAGTGATGAAAGGGAATAATCTTAATTTAGGTAGTCCTAAAGATTTCTTTGGTGTGCTTGAAGAGGGTGTATGGACGGTCTCTTCTTGTCTTACTTAAGTGACTCTTATGATAACCTTTGGTAGGAGGTCTAAATGTTTATATGGTTTCTAAGTGATGGTAGTTGCATATTGTGGATTACTTGAAATATATCTTATATGTGTATGTTGTCTTGAAAATGGTTCGTATACTTGTTTTATGAGATTTCCATCAAAAGAGCATAAAAAGCATGTTATGAAGTCAATGTGCGTTTTAGCATGGTTTTCTTACATGTCACCATACTTAGTGCATTCAATGTACTAATTCCATATGTTGTTCTATTTCTACAAGTGTAGGTGGAAAGTGAGGATTCTCTTGGAAGTGAAGCTTGGGAACAACATTCTCTCAAGCCAACTTGGTATGTCCTCATATGATTCAAGGACATAGTTATGTTTTAGTTTCTTTTCAAAGACTTTGTAATAGACTATAGTTTCCTTTCATTGAAGTAAGAGCTGTGACCCTAAGATTTATATGTGTCGAAGATGGCTATGACGAGACTTAGTCATTCTTATGTTTCTATAAAAGAGTTTGACTATTGTTGTGAAAAGTTTTAATTCCGCACAACTTTTCATATATGTAGGCGATGAATGATATCTAAGGGATTGTATAAGACCTTCGAGAGGTTCGGTACGCCGTGCGGCGACTTAAATGTGCCCTAACTTCTAGGGTGTACTTTGGGTCGTTACAATTTTCAAAATGTCAATTTTGACATTTAGTAGGACCCCTAGCCACATCTTCAATATTTATTAAAAATGTCAATATTTTAATTTTTATATATCTAATGTATCTATTGATTTAATTATTTGATTTCCAAGAATACAAATATTTAATAATAGACACGAGAAAATCCGGGGAGAGAATTAGAGGTGTTCCTGACTTGGATAAAAATCATTCCAAACTAAAAAATTGAACCAAATCAGTAAAATATACTGATCTTATTTGGGTTTGGTTTGATTTGATTTTATAATTTTGAAAACTGATAGTATTTAGTTTGATTATGAAGACAAATCAATATATTATATACATATATTTTATTAATATACATACATAATATATTATTTTTAGGGAAAATGCACAAGTACCCCCTCAACCTATGCCCAAAATTCCAGAGACACACTTATACTATACTAAGATCCTATTACCCCCTGAACTTATTTTATAAGTAATTTTCTATCCCTTTTCGGCCTACGTGGCACTAGCTTGAAAAAAAAGTCAGCCAACATTGGGCCCACAAGATAGTGTCACGTAGGTCGAAAAGGGGTAGAAAATTATTAATAAAGTAAGTTCAGGGGGGCAATAGGACCTTAGTATAATATAAGTGTGTCTCTGAGATTTCGGACATAGGTTGAGGGGGTACTTGTGCATTATCCCTTATTTTTATAAACAACTTTAAAAATCTTCTATATGTTTTCTATAAAATTTCTTTATAATTTACTCATTGAAATTAAAAATGCCAAAGCCCAGACCTTTTTTCTTATTGATTTCATGTATATGAGTGTCTATGACAACTTTTTCTGGGATTGATAATGTCATGGTTTCTTCCTTCTTGGAGAAATTAGTGAATTTTAAAGATTTATTCATAGTAAATTCAATGATCGAAAGTTCAGCAATTTCAGTCATTTTTACTATTTTTGTTTTGAATTGATTGTTGTCTTTTTTTTTCACATTTTGAATAATTGTTTGTTTTATTTTTGTGTATGGTTAATAACCAAATAGTCTAACCAAACAAACAAAAATCGATAACTATTAAACCTATAAATCTATATTATAGTTGATTTGGTTTGATTTTGATAATTTTAAAATCAATTAAGTTGGTTTGGTTTTGATTTTGGGTTTGACCAATAACTGATCAAAGCGGACCCGCGGACACCCGTAGAGAGTATCTTTTGGAAATGGAACATATCTATTACAATTTCCAAAGTAAACAATAGGACACTCATCCCCCTTTTTCGTAAAATTTCAAAAATTAGTATTGAACATTCCATTGATAATATTAAGTGTTTGTTTGAAGTGAATTCGGTTCAATTGTGCTTTTTTTAGGGAGAAAAAAATTGTGAAACAACCAATTAAATTTCGTTGACAAACAACTTTGGAAGAAGAATTTCCAACTGAATTTCAATATAATCGGTGTTCCTCAAAAGTGGAACTTCCTATTTTATTATGCTTTCTATAATATGTGCTCACTTTACCATTCAAATTCAAATTTTGTATTTTATTTTGATAGAGAAAACTAAAATTTCTATCCAGTGATCAAAATCATATTACACGGCTGTTAAATACATATATTTCTTTTATTTGTATTAAATTTTTTTTGTTTATTGTATTCCAGTATAATCTAATAATTACATATGAATACGATTTATGAAAGGATACAAGAGTGAAAATGATACAATTGATTGAAAAAGGATACAATATTCTAAAAAATGTATAAATTAACTGTGAAAGAAATAGGTTACAAGATTCTATATTAAAAAAACCTTTTAGCATACATAGTAGAAATAATACAATATGTCAAAGAAGGATACAATACTCTAAAACATAAAAATTGACTTTGAGATAAATATGATGCATCTATGATTAAGAAATACAAATCCATTTGACATAACTATTGGAATTACTACAAACTAAAAAAAATACAAATGCTGTAGAAAAGAAAAATAATTGACGAACAAAAAATAATATGAATACAAGTTTTTGCATTAAGGAAGTCTAGAAAAGAGTGTGTCATGGATATATATATCTTGAAACCGGAATACTATATAAAAGGTCCACTTTCATGTACGCATTTCTTATAAACAAGAATTTTAACCTACTAGTGTCACGACCCAAACCATCGTAATTGAAACCCACACTGCAACTCGTTGGGAGAACCACTACTAACAATCAACTAAAGCAAGAAATCTAAAATTAAAGTATTTAAGTTACGGAAGCAATTTAAATAACTAAAGGCAAGGTCCCATTACTAAATAAAGATCTAACAACTTACTTATAATGCGGAAGATAAACTTAGAATATGAAAGTCAATGTACCAAAACTATAACGATATCCATATTTAACAAGAGATTACTAACAAACTATCAACTAACTAAAGCAAGGTCTATGTCCGAAAATAATGGACATAGACTAAGGAGAATTCCATGGCAACCCAAACAATGTGTCTCACCCTTGAAGTCGAAATGATCACCGATCTGTTAAGTGAGGTATGTCAACAGTCGCGTGAAGACTCCATGTATTCAACAAAAATAAGAGCAAGTGCAAAATTAGTACACAACCACTGTATACTGGTAAGATCACAATTCCACTAGTATAACATAAACAAGCAATTACAACATTATAATACATGCATAAATATCAATATATTCAATATTATCAGAAAAATAAATATCACAATTAGCATGCTTCATCACATAGTTAGTCCTTTCATGGAACCCAAAGTCAAACTTTAGTATGCCGGAACATGCCAATCCAATTCAATTTTTATGCAAAAATGTGGCAACCCATACCAGTTAGCATGCCAGAACGTTACGATCCAATCCAAGTTAGAGTGTCGGAATGTCGCAATCGATCCCAATCACTCATCAATAACACATCAAGATCACACATTCAAGTCATGATTTAATGGTATCAATATCCATATATCCCATTTCAACATCTATTATCAATATTGCAGCATGCATACACATACAAGTATCATAACGAAGCAACGCAATGGTATATTACATAATCATAGAATCACAACTATCACCTACATTGAAACAAGCTTGAAACACTATACAACTTGATCCTTTCCTTTCCGAATTCATTTCGCTTTTTAGTGTTCTACAATCATTAATTTATAAGAAACACTAAATTTCTAGAAAACTCACAATCTATGAACCGTAGTACAAAATCCATGACCCCAACTAGTCAATTAGGTTTAATTACACCATATGATTCTTTAAGAAATCCTTCCCCCTCAATATTGACCAATTCTATAACGTTTTACGGATCGAAAAATGAGTTCGAAAGTAAAAAGCTTACCTCTAGCTTTAAGAATGGTGGAATACGTGTTGAAATAGCCCAGGGGTTCATCGCTTAGCTCAAAAAATCAAAAAATACAAAATAAGGTAATCTAAGGATTTTATTTACGAAGTTTAAACCCATCATCCCGCTACAGCTGCACCCATCGCGCTTTAACAACGTTGCTGCGGTAACATTAATCCCGCTACAGCGGCACAAAACAAACCAGTTAGCTTCACTTGAAAAATCTCAAAATCCTTTAATTCCATCTTTGCCTCGCCCGCTTCAACGATACCCATCATGCTATAGCGGCATCGCTGCAGCGACAAGATTCCTGCTTCAGTGTCACATTCGGGGAGCACTGACTAGACGTAATTGGCATCGTCGTCCTCGGAGTGGACTAAGGCTAGCCTCGTAGCATTCGTCATAACATATAATAGGTTAAAATGCTAAAAAATTTAAAACTTTTCGTATACATCTATATAGTGAGGTTTACATAGAACTCTCGCTTACACATCATATATACATAGGGAGTTTACATTGACTCCTCACATAGGAAGCTTACTTAGGCTTCTACTTTTACCCTACATACACAATATACAGAGTTAGTCTAATAAGGATGTCTCACATTTAAACCATCTAGAACGAATACAACATTCGAGCATAGCCCATACTTCATTACAACAAAAATCACATATAGGCTTATACAATAATAGTCTTCAAATGAAAGAGAAAGAACGAAATGTCTTAGACTATAACAACATCAAATAGCTAGATAGTGATATCATCCTCGAAAGGTAAGTACCTACCAAACATGGAGAATGAGAGTCCAAGTTATCTTCAAATGGACCTGTAGAATCTCAACGGTCGGGACTTACATAATTGTAGAAACATAGAAATATGGGTTATTGCACTACTTGTACTAAATATTGAAACAGGCACATACAACATTTGAAATCATGCTAAAGGGAAAATTTGTTCAAAACAAGTTACTTTGAAAAGCCTTATGCACAACCAAGAACCCATATAAGCCAAGAATCACATATTCATTAAGAAAAGACATATACAACACAAGATCAACATCATCAAGTTTAACCAAGTCAATATGTGTAAAAACATATTTGAGTACATAATCAAAACAACTCCAACATCATGTTATTATAACAACCATGTATAAGAGTTCTTAACATTGCAACTTACGCAAGACCCTTACTCATAACCCACCATCAACTCTACAAGTGCAATAACCAAGTAAAGTCCCATAACCTTACTCAACCAAGTAAACCAAACAAAGGATCATAAGCAATGTGTAACATCACATAACATAGCATCAAGAGTAGTCATCATCATATTTAATAATATAGACCAATAGCAAGTTCATAAATAAAACTAACATCATATAGGATCATCAACATGTAAAGTCAACATATGCAAAACATTTAATTTATAAGACATAAGAACAACCTTCTAGGACTTCCCTCAAGGCCAACTAGTGCAATATATAGGTAGAGTCTCATACCCTACCTAGACTAAGTCAAACTCCTTAAGTCACCCTAGTTAGTGTTCACTTTATCACTTCATTTTACATTCGGGAACACTAGCCTTAACTTGCATAGACCTAAATGTGTAATCCAGTGTCATGAAACCTACACCGAAAAAAGGTGGTCTACTTGCCAAGGTAGTATCAAAACATGAACATAGCATATAGGTGGATCCACTAGCTTGTATTCCTACAGGGGCAACATAGTTCAAGAACATGGAGATATTCTTGGGACCCTATTTATGAACATTGCATTATAGTGTCCATCTCATGAATAAAATGGTGAACCTACCTTCCCACATTGGGAAGGGACACTCCTCACTACAATTCACTCGTTGGTAAGCTATAGTCCCTTTTGTAATGTCTTTAAGTCATTCTTTAACAATCCTAACTTAGAATAGGTCATATGAGACTACCCCTTGTATATCCATAATCATTATATCATTAGGAATTGTATGAGAATACCATTTTAATACAACCCACATATGTGAGATGAACACATTAACATCATCATATCATAGTAAAAGGCACATAGGTAATTCATAACCAATCTTATATCATTACATCTTAATCATAATCTTACAACTGACATAATCAAGACATTTAAATTGCATCATCATACCAACACCTACTTAATATAATCATAAGACATGCTTCAATTGAACTTCATCACCAAGTACAAGCAATCACAATTGAATTAAAGATTCAAGATAACAAAGTCTTACCAATTCTCCTTCAAAATCCATTATACATGATCTTACCCTCAACCAATCAAATTCATCCATCTATAGGTGTGATAATATCATTACAATATTAATTAACACAAGCACTAAGTCAATTGCATCAATCTTAATCAATTCAACATAAGTTCATAACCTAGGGTTAGGGAATTGGGGTCAAGTCATCGCCTCTTCAACATACTAAGTTTAATATCAAGATACCATAATTGAACAATAATCACTACACCATTTAGGCCTGAGGCCACATTACATCTTGCCGACACTTGTAAAGTGTTGCCTAAAATATTTTTGAGTACACTTTTAAAGTGTACCCTATGGTTTTAGCCTTTGGCTTCGGTAATATTGACTATAGTTATAAAGTGTATTCTTTAGTAGTATATTCTACACTTTATAAGCGTTGTTACATTATGATTTTATTGACAAAACTTATTTACACATATGACCATACTTTTAAAATGTGTTATTTCTATAATCTTAAAAATAACACGTTATAAGTGTGACCTTAAATTTTTCAATGAAATTTTTATTTCCCTCCGACATATTTTTAAGTCTCCCTCCAATTTTTATTGTCAAATAAATAAATAAATAATAAAATATAAAAAAACTCTCAAACTCTCTGGTGTTTGCCCTATATTGGAAAAGATAACTCAAATTCTCATAAGAATAGGGTTTGCCGCCATTCTGAATTATCTCAAAGTCTCACAAATCAACAGTTAATTCCTTAATCAATTCATAAACTAAAATATTTTTCACAAATCAAATTGTAGAATGGTTTAAAAATTACTCTTGGGTTTTTTTCTATTTTTCACATTCATGGTTGTTTACTGTCTACATACGAAAATCCTCATATCTTTTATTCTTGAACTGATTTACTGCGTATTTGTTGAAATCAAGTTTAGGATGGTGGTTTACTTGTGAATTAGGGTTTGTTTCTTGGTGTGAAATTAATTATTTTAATGGACGGGCGTATGAAGAAATACGTGCAGTTGAGTCTAGAGAGAGCATAAGTTTGGACTAAGAAATCAGCTAAGCATCAGCCAACACGGTTGAGTAATGGCAAAGTACATGTTGTATAGAAATCGACAACTCGAATATCCTAATTTCATTAAAGTTTCCTTGTCTTGCACTAATGGTCTCTATTTAAAAGGTAAACAAATATTTTATAGTAGAATCTATGTAGTACTAAACTATTCATGTTTTGCTTTAGAAAACTTATTTGTGTTGTACTACTTTTGAAGATGTAATTGAGAGGCTTAACATTCTGAGAGGTCGAGGAATGGCTTCGTTGTACTCATGGTCTTGCAAGAGGTAGGAATTATTCAACAATTTTGGTTTGTTATAAAATTTAGCTTTAAATGAAAGACATAACTATAATTTGTGTGCTTAATGTTTGTTTGATTATGCAAATAGAAGCTACAAGAACAATTTTGTCTGGCATGATATCTGTGAGGATGACCTCATTCTTCCTGCTCATGGTAATGAATATGTTCTTAGAGGCTCAGAGCTTTTCGATGATTCTGATGCAGGTAAATTAGACCTTATTATGTAAATGTGAAATGTGAATGACATGATTGTTTGTCTAATACAGTTAGACCTCTTTATAGCAACAATTCACTATAATAACTACGTATTTTTATGGAATCGATCTATCATGTTGTGTTACATTATGTGATCTCAATAACATCATTTCACTATAGAATTCAAAAAAATGGAGACAAACGATATTGTTACAAAGAGGTTAGAGTGTTGTTGTGACTGTTAATACAACAAATTAGAATAATGGATGAGTTTGGCTGCACGAATTGATCATTCCCTTTTACTGTAACTGGTTAATATTTTGACATCATTAGTGCTTATAAACTAACTTTTACTGAACTGGCCTTTTGATTTCAGGCCACTTGCTTGAAATGGATAAAACAAAATGCTTCACTAAAAGATATGATGTGTTAAAGTTTCATCCGATTGAAATGGAGTTTATGACGTAGAAACTTCTATCTTTAAATGTCTGAATTTATTCCATTTGTGTTTATTGCGTGGGATTAACGATTTGGTTTCTCGCTTTTTTTTGTATAGTTGATACGATTTATGTTAATCTTTGGGATTCTAAGGTGTAATAGAATTGCACACATTAGATGATTTTTTTTATCATGAGAATTAGTCATTAAATATGGATGAGGGTTGGTCATTAAGTAGGTAAAACAATTTAAGCAAACATAAAAGTTGACAGTAAGTAAAAGATTTTAAGAAAGATGGTTATCTTGATTAATTTTTGTTTGAATATCTTTGTTGCCCTTTTCTATTATACATAGTTGAAGAGGAGTTTGAAAATGTTTTTGAAGAAAAGGAATCTAATGATGAATCTGAAGACGAGCTTGAAGATAACATATCATGAATTGATTTATTTTGGTTATGAACTTATAGTTCTAACTAACACTTTTTGTTATTTGATTGTCTTTTGGCTACGAATACTTCTATAAATCAAATATGTATAAATGAAGATGAAATTGTTGCAATCCTTAGGTATAGTTTTGGCTTCTTTCATGCGCCTTGATGTTGGTTTGTTAAAATGATCATGTAGTACTAATTATGTTTTAGAATATATTTTTTCCGGTAAAAGTTGCATTATGCAATTATATATGTTAGCTTAATGTATTTTCTTGCTGTTAATTTGTCACTTTAGGATATATTCCAAAATTATTTATGAAATAGTTGCATCCTATTGAGCTCTCTGTGAACTTAGTTCTATGTAGGTTACTCCCTTCCCTTTCTATCAATTAAGCATGAGTTCACGCTAACAGTAAACTTTTAGTTCTCTGTAGCTTTATTATTTTGTTTGTTTTTTATTTTTACAAAGTATTCTCACTTTTAAGGATTTTACAGTTTCTGACCTAACGACCTAATTAACTTGGCTGGAAATTTTACATGATTTTAGGTTTGTAGGAGTTGGTGCTTGGCTGTGAGATCTTTGTTCCAAGCTGATAAGAAGAAGGGTTGATAGATTATATATACATCACTTGTTGATAGATTATATATACATCACTTACTTATTGTGATTTATAAAGAAAATTGCTTTTACATATCAGAGCAATATTATGTGAAACATACATTGAACAGAAATATTTGAGTCAATGTTGACTGAAAATTGATTGATTTGTTGTGAAGCAATATGTTCTCTGTGTTCATATAACTTAATTGCATGTATCATAAAGTATTCATGCCTACTAATCTATGTGTAATAGAAGATACGAGAGAAAAATTGGTATGTTATTCCATGAAGTAGCAAATATATATACAAGTACATAGAATACTAACTGTGGAAAAAATTTAAAAGGAAAATCCTATAGATCAGTTATCAATTACTATAATTATGCTTTCTATGTATATTACAATGAATAAGACTGCATTTATTCCTTAACACTATACAATAAACTTTTTTTTGACTTAAATAGTACAAGAATTGTGTTAGATCACCTACAATTGGTTATTTATGTCTCCTCAATGTTTTATGAAGTTGCAGTCACTTTTCCCTTCTGAATACTTATACTTATGTTGTTACAATCGTTTTGGTAAATTTGTGGACATTCACTTGGAAAAAAATGGAAGATTATATGGTGCAACTATTAGAACTTACCTCCTCGAAAGGTCTCGTATTTGCCAAGTTTCAAATATAGAAGCAACTATCATTGTTTTTACCTTTTATGTGCAACATCCCAAGAGGTAACTGGATTTCAAAGCTTCTCCCCTTTTAAATAGTTTTTAGCTCTTGGTGTAAACTTATTTGATAGTCTTGATGACCCTCTAACAATGTTTAATCTTAAGAGAAGGTTGTAAAGTATAGTTGGGGGATCCTAAAATATTTCACTATCATAATCAATCGAGTTTCTTTGAACTAGTAGGTGTCAGTGATGCTCAAGATTATCCGGCAATAAGGAGGGATATGGATGTTGTTGGAATTAGTGAGAAACAACAGGTAATGCCCTGGTTTCTTTCTTTGTGCTACAGATTTTATTTTGATGAAGAGTCTAAGAAGTCACTCGTTTCTTTTGCAGGAATCAATTTTTAGAGTAGTTGCTTCCGTTCTTCATCTTGGTAATCTTCAATTTGCAAATGGCAAAGAAACTGATTCACCACTGTTAAAAGATGAAAAGTCTAAGTTCCATCTTCAGACTATTGCAGAGCTTTTGATGGATGTTCTTGGTTTCTAAATTTTACTTCGCTCTCTTAATTTGTTCTTTGTTGATGAGAGTTTGATATGATTAAATTGTTATATTAGGTGTGATATTAAGAATTTGGAAGATGCACAATTAAAACGTGTAATGGCCACACCTAAAGAAGTAATAAAGAAAAGTCTTGATCAAGATGCTGCAACAGTTAGTAGAGATGGGCTTGCTAAAATTATATTCTCGCTTGTTTGACTGGTATGATTCTATTGTCTCAACTAGATTTTTTGATGTGGTTTTGTTACTGACTAGTTGACACTAAGATGCACTATTTTCAACTGTTTACAGATTGGTGGACAAAAGAAATAACTCAATTGGTCAAGAACTGATCTCAAAATCTCTTATTGTTGTTTTTGACATTTATGGTTTTTAAAGTTTTAAACTAATAGGTATGAGTCAAATCATTGGAGGACACACAGGATATTGTTGAATGTGGTGTTTCGACATTTGAATCTTTTGAATATTTTGTACCAAATTTGAACAATTCTGCATTAATTTCACAAATGAGAAGCTGCAGCGAAGCTTTAACCAAGTATTTGTAGTTGAAATTTTAGAATTTTTTTGTCCATATCTTCTAAGCCAAAACTGAACTAGGGTATATTTCTTTTCCAACACGTGTTCAAGATGGAGCAGGAGGAATGCACTAGAGAAGAGATCGATTGGAGCTACATAGAATTTGATCTCATTAAAGTGGATGATGAAGAGTTGTTGAACTATTATAGAAGTTTGAATACATTACGTTTGATTTTGTGAAATATTCATTGCTAGAATATATTGAACTATTGTAAGAGTACTTTTTGAACTATTGTGTACACATATGTAAAATATAGCTTTATAAATATGTGTATGTACACAAGAAATACTATATTTTGAAGTTAATTGCAAATCAATTTATTCTAAATACATATTAGGCAATTTAATGTTTGAGATTATTTATTGCAAAGAGAAAAGACATAAAGTCACCACTGATGTTGTCTTGGATTTGCAAACAGGCACCTTAACTTTGCAACTGTCCTACTACCCCACTAAACAATTTTGAACATATATTATTATACCATTTTTCGATCAGCCCCAAGTTTTAAGAAGCAAGTGTATTCACACACCAATCATTATATGACACATGATAATTTTATTTAAAATGTATTTTTTTCTTAAGTTTTTTCCTTTATCTTTTTTTTTAACTTTTGTTTCTCTCTCTTACTTTTTGACTTTTAATTTTGATTTATCTTAAAATTTCACTTCATCTCCCACTTTCAAGTGATTCATTTCTCTATTTGTTTTTCTTCACCTCCTACATCCCATGTAAAATTGAGCCCTACTCCCATTTTTTTATTTTCTTTTTCTTCTTCTTGTCAAAATTATTTATAGAATTCATATTATTTTTTTAGACTTTATTGAATTATTGATAGCAAAATTAATTATTTTTCTAAGAAAATTTAGAAGGTATCATAACTACTCATTTTCATATAAATTCAAAATTAGAAATGATAAATTTAAAAGAATCAATCCATTCCCCCAAAATTAAAAGAACTTAGTTGAAATCGGATAAAAAAAATATGATACTTCCTAATCATCTAAAAATCTAATGGGTTTATTAAATTGTTTGAAATTTAAGAAAATATTTAGATAAAATTTTAAAATTAAAGAGAGTAAAACAGTAATAAAAAAGGAAGGTGAAGTTGTGGTAAGAATGATCACATTAAAAGTAAGAAGCTTTAATGGATGGAGATGAGAATGGATTTTTGAAGAAGAAAGAAAAAATAAAAAGGAAAAATAGTTAAAATAACAATAAAAATAATAAAATATATTTTAGAATAAAATATTTATAAAAAATAAAATTATTTTATATATTATAGGTTGCTCACTCTCTTTGAGAGAGTGCACACCACTCTCTATGTTAGGCGGACGAACGAAAAATGATATAATTATATCTATATTAAATTATTTAGTGGGGGTAATAGGACGATTGCAAAGTTAAGGTGTCTTTTTGAAAATTCGGGACAGCTTCAGTGTTGACTTTTTGTTTTTTTCTCAATTGCAAAATAATATTGATGTTTTTAATTAGAAATTTTGTCATATAACTTTACAACCAAAATAGTATTACCACACTTAAAAGTGTAGACATAGGGCCGTAAATTGTGGTATGCACGTGGGCAAGGAATACACTTCAAAGTGTTGTCATACATTAGATAGAAAAGGCAACAATTTAGAATCATTGTCATACATTAGATAGAAAAGGCAACACTTAATAATCGTGGGCAATAAAGAAGCAAAGGTCACGCTTAAAAGTGTAGTTGTATGAGATAAAAATGTATGAGGTGCATAAAAGTGTAGCGATTTTGCCTTTTAGGCTACGCTTTTAAGTGTAGCTAATAAAGTGTTGCCTAAACTCTAAGGTTACGCCTCTTTCGGCCACCCCTAGAAAAGTGTTGCTTAAAGTCCAAAAGTGTAGCATTTTATCAAAGGCCACACTTTTTGCTAGTTTAGGTTACACTTTACTTGGGTGGCCGTAGACCTAAAATGTTGTAGTGTTAATACATCATAATATATTCATAATAATCTGAAGAAACCTTACCCCTAGAACAAGAACCAGGTTCTTGTATGTTTGTCTAAAACAGAGCACGAAACTTTAAGCTAAACCTTCCTCAATCAAGGAAGGAATAAACCTTGTTTAATGATTCAACTATTATGTTTACGATTACAACTCAATAATCGATAACGTCATCACAATGGAAACTCTAGATTAACTGTAATCGACTAATTCTACGCTCCAAGAGGCCAAACCCACCTCTTGTTACAAACCTCACAAAAACTCAACTCTACAAGAAGCCATACCCAATTCTTGTACAACGAGACTAAAACACTGACTCTAATTACGAATCAATATAATTTTCTCTCTCAAGAACTTCTAAATAAAGAAATTCTTGAAATCTGTAACAGTTTGATTTCAAACTCGCATGCTTTTACCTATTGAATAGCTTTCGTTCTTGATTCTTGATGGATGTAAAAGTCTTACTCTTCTCTTCTGCTTGATGTCCTTTTATAAGCTTATGAGAATTTATTTCCTAAATGTATAAGGAAAAGAGTTACAATTGTAGTATAAAAAGGAATACATTATTTATCTTTTACTGCACAACCTTTTTATACACAACTTTCTTGCTTTTAATGATTTCCTTGTTCTTTTCGACTTTTTCTTCATTATTTGTTTCAACTTTGGGTTTTGACACAATTTGTTTGATTTTTTTTTTTTTGCATATGTATTTATATGCATTTTCTGCAAATTTGTGTATATGCATACACCTACGATACACTTACGTCTATTATCAAAACACACTGATCCATCATAATCATTAGGAATCAAGAACTATACAATTTGAAGGATCAATTTCGGATTATAAAAAAATCCATGTTCATATCATCTTTTGGAAATCAATTTGGAAAGAATCCTTTGGGGAAAAGAATCTCAAAGGTGAAAGGTCCCCATACCTTGTTAATACTTAAAGATTGATGAAAAAAAGTGATGTTCTTGCTGCCCTAGAACCCTCTGAATTGGTATTCTATGGAGTTTCTTTGGGAGAGAGAAAGTAGAAAGAACGAAGAGTAACTTGAGTTTGGGAATTGTGGGGTGTTAAGTTGGGTTTAGACTTAGGGTAGCTTATATAGTAACTTAATTAACCACCCCTTAGCCCCTATTTAAACCCCTAACTAATTAAATAATTAGGTTTACCTCACTTAAAACCTAACAGTGAAAATAGGTCTGACCTACGAGACCTCGACCTACGGTTGTAGGTCAGTCGACGCCCTTGCCCCCCCCCCCACTGTGCAAAACATTCGTAGGTAAGTTCAAAGAGTATGCATTTTGGAAATTTTTTGGAAAATGTCCATGTATGGTACTATGAATGGATCGACGCCCCATCCCTCAGGCGGCACTCCATCGATGGCAAGCATAGATGGCTGTTGTCTTTTGACAGCTTTTAATCATCTTGAAAAGTCCTCCTCAAGGACCATTATGGTGGTCCTTTGTGAGTCATACCCGGACGTTTCAACCCTAAACACCATAAAATATATTATTAACACCTTTCCACCAAATTTCATCAATTTTCGACTCCTAAAACCACATGAAATAGGCTAAGGCACACTAGCACATCTTTCACTAGTCTCCGAACGTCATGGACGTTTCATGATATCTTGACTCTAAAACTTCGTAAATGACTTATAAACATTATTTTATGTCTTAAAACAGTGTTACCAACCATTTACCAACATGTGAGATCCAGATTTGGTCTTGGACTTTCGGCGTGTTACATTATCCCCCTTAGGAACATTGGTCCCCGAATGACACTAAAATCTTTTATAGGGAAAGGATAGACTCAATACTAGCAGTCCAACCAACAACATACATAATCAATCATGAGTTAAAACTCAAATCAATATAACAACATGGCATTTACACATAACAACTCAAAACATCATTTAATACGTATAAGAGCTCAATATCACATCATGAGGAATTTCCTTCTCATCATCAACACGAGCTCAACACCACACAAAGAGTCACTTGTGCCAAAACTCATTAACATGCTCAATATCATTTCATTAAGGAAACAACATACCAAACACATAAATGAGTGCAAATCAAGCAAAAGAGCATTTTTTCCATAAAAACTCATTTTTAGCAAAAAAAAAACTTTTACAACAATTATGCATATCTTTGCTAAATAAGTCAAATTCAAATTAACTCATTTTATTTGTTATTAATAGGAAAAAATAAAATTAATTAGTAAAGAGATGAGGATAACGAGACTTCATGTAGGCCTCGGCCTCCCATGTTTCTCCCTCAACTAGGTGGTTCCTCCATAACACCTTTACGGAAGCCACCTCTTTGTTCCTCAACTTCTTCACTTGTCGATCAAGGATTTCCACCAGAAACTCTTCATAGGAGCGGTTCTCATCCACTCCTAGACCTTAAATAGGTAGAATGGACTCGGGGTCACCAATGCACTTCTTAAGCATGGAGACATGGAATACCGTGTGAATCGAAGCTAGCTCACTAGGTAATCTCAATTTGTATGCAACCTTTCCAACCATTTGCAAAATTTCATAGGGACCCACATAGTGAGTGAGTTTTCTTTTCTTTTCATCACCCCCTTTATAGGTTATATTTTCAGATACACCTTATGACCTTCTTCAAATTCTAAGTCTCTTCTCCTATTGTCGGCATAAGACTTTTTCCGGCTATACGCTGTTTTCAATCAGTTCCTTATCATATGAACTTTCTCCAAAATTTTATAGATCAATTCGGGACCAAAGAGTGAAGACTCGCCAACTTCAAACCACCTAAATGGAGATCTACATCTCCTACATTCAAAGCCTCGAAAGCAGACATGGATATAGTCGAATGGTAACCATTGTTATAAGAGAACTCAACAAAAGGAAAGTGTTCATACCAACTTCCCTTGAAATCTATAACATAATCTCCAAGCATATCCTCAAGGGTTTGAATAGTACGCGCCGCTTGGCCATCCATTTGGGGATAAAAAGCGATGCTTAACTTCATTTGATTACCCAACCCTTTTTAGAACGACCTCCAAAATCGAGAAGTAAATTGAGAACCTTTGTAAGAAATTATGGATATAGGGATCCCATATAGACTCACAACTCATTGATATAGATTCTTGCATACTCTTCCGCCGAATAAGTAAACTTAACGGGGATAAAGTGACCAAATTTCATCAATCTATCCACAACCACCCATATAGGGTCATTTTGCTTTCGTGTCTGAGTAAAACCCAGTATGAAGTCCATATTAATGTCTTCCCACTTCCAAGTGGGAACTTGTATTTCTTGGAGTAAGCCACTCGGCTTTTGGTGCTCGATTTTCACTTGTTGGCAATTTGGACACTTTGTAACAAATTATGCTATGTCTCTTTTCGAGACATCCCACCAAATATACTTCTATAAGATCATGATACATCTTAGTGGATCCCGGATGAACCGAATAACAGGAACCATGAGCTTCCTCTAGGATCCGGTTCCTCAAATCATCCACATTGGCCACACACAACCTTGCTTTGCATCTCAAAACACCATCCCCCCTAAGGAGAATGACTCATTAAGCTTACCAAGAACTGATTCCTTTAACTTTATCAATAATGGATTAAGGTGTTGCTTAGACTTCAACCTTAACCACCAAAGACGATTTAGAGTTATGATGGACCTTAAAACCACCATTTAAAAAATCTTTGAATCGAACACCCAAACGATCCAACCTATGAACATCTTTAACTAATTCTTTCCTATATTCTTCCACATTAGACTCACTACCCATGGTCATACGACTTAGAGCATCTGCAACCACATTGTCTTACCGGGGTGGTAGTAAACATTCATGTCTTAATCTTTCAACAATTCCAACCATCTTCATTGTCAGAGATTTAACTCCTTTTTAGTAAACACATATTGAAGATTTCTTATGGTCGATATACACATCAAGATGAACACCATATAGGTAATGCCTCCATATTTTTGAGGCAAACAAAACGACCGCTAACTCAAGATCATGAGTTGGGTAGTTCTTCTCATGAACCTTGAGTTGCCTAGAGGCATAGGCTATAACCTTCCCATGTTGCATAAACCTAATCCCACTAGGGATGTATCACAATATACCACAAAGCCCTTGGTACCCTCCGGTAAGGTCAATACCGGAGCGGTGGAAAACCTATCTTTCAAAATTTGGAAGCTTCTTTCACAATCGTCCGACCACTCAAATTTCACATTATTTTGAGTCAAGGTAGTCAAGGGAGTTGAAATTGGCGCAAACCCATCAACAAACCTACTATAGTACCCAGCTAGACCCAACAAACTTCTTGTATCAGTTAGAGCAAAAAGGTCTAGGCCAATTTCTAACCGTGTTGGTTTTCTTTGGATCAACCTCCACACCCTCACTAGACATGACATTACCAAGATACGTCACCGATCTTAACCAAAACTGAAATTTTCTATACTTGGAAAATAGTTGGTGTTCCTTCAAGACTTGTAACACCACTCCCAAATGATCCATATGTTCACCCTCATTCTTTGAATGTGTAAAGATGTCATCTATGAAGACAATCACAAAGGAATCTAGGAAATTCTGCAACATGCTATTCATTAGGTCTATAAATGTCGCCGGAGCATTAGTAGACCCAAATGACATCACTCTAAACTCATAGTGATCATATCTTGTTTGAAATTCCTTTTTGGGAGTATCTTCATATCTCACCCTAAGTTTGTGATATCCCAATCTCAAGTCAATTTTGTAAAAGTTGCTTGCCCCTTGGAGTTGATCAAACAAGTCATCAATCCGAGGGAGAGAATACTTATTCTTAATGGTCACTTTATTGAGTTGTCAGTATTTAATACACATACTAACTGACATATCCTTCTTCTTGACAAATAGAATCGGATCACCCCATGGGGAAATACTAAGTTGAATGAAGCCTTTGTCTAGTAAATCTTTAGGTTGATCCTTCAACTCTTTCAATTCGGCTAGAGCCATCCGATAAAGAGGAATTGAAATTGGGTTCGTATTTGGTAACAAGTCAATACCAAAATCAATTTTCCATTTGGGAGAAGTTCCAGGAAGATCATTAGGAAAGACCTCAGGAAGTACCCTCACTACGGGGACTAACTCAATAAGAGTAGTTTCACAGTCTAAATCTCTTTGACTCTTACAATATGGTATAAACACCCTTTAGGTATCATCTTACGAAACATTAAACAAGAAATGATACGACCTCTAGGAATAGAACTTTCCCCCTTCCACTCAAAGACAGGTTCATAAGTAAAATCAAACTTGACCACTCTTGTCCTACAATCAATGGAAGAAAAAACGCATGCAACCAATCTATTCACAAAATGACATCAAAATCAACCATATCAAGTTCCACCAATTCAATATGGGCAACTCTATTGGACAACGTTATAGGACAATTTCTATATACCCTTTTCGCAACCACTGAATCACCTACCGGGTAGTCACCATAAAATTCTCATTTAAGATATCAGAAAAAATATCAAACTTTATAGATACAAAAAGAGTAACAAACGACAAGGTAGCACCAGAATCAAGTAAAGTATAAACATTTAAAGAGAAGACTTGTAACATACCGGTCACCACATAGGGAGAACTCTCTAGTTCACCCCTAGAGCGGAGAGCATAAAAGCGATTATTTATTGGAGCATCAACATTATAACCACTTTCTTGAGCTTTCCCACTACCATTGTCTTGCACCTTAACATTCGGGCAATCTCTAACTTTATGATCACTTTTGCCTCAGCCGAAATAATTGTGTGTCCCAACTAGGCATTCATCCATATGTTTCTTGCCACACTTTCAACAAGTAGGCTTATTGCTTGGTGAACTAGTACCTTTTTCCTTTTGAGACTTAGGGTTAGACACCCTTTCATCAAAAGCCTTGGAAATTTGGAAGGGACTTGATTGGAGAACCTCTTATTGAATCTAGGATTATCTTGAATTTCCAACCTTCCCTTTGAAGAACCACATTCAAAAGACTTGGCCCTCTTGGCCTCTCTATTCTTCCTCCTTCATCTACTTTCTTCCACTTGTTATGCATGAACCATTATACGAAAGATATTCATATTATCATGAAGCATGGCCGAACGACATTCTTCTACCATGTCATCGGAAACTCCCGTGAGAAAATGACTCATCTCATCCCTTGGGTTAGACACCAATGATGGAGCATACTCAGACAATTTTGTAAACTTCAAGGAGTAATCAAGTACAGTCATACCTCCTTGATGAAGATTGATGAATTATTCCACCTTAGCTTCCCTCAACTCTCTATAAAAGAACCAATCAAAAAAGGCCCTCTTGAAATCTCCCAAGTCACTGGACCACATCTTAGCACCCTATTATCCCTCCATTGAGTGCACCAAGTTTGTGCCACATCTTTGAGTTCATAGGTAGCCAACTCAACCTTTTCACATGTAGTCACACCCATAACAAATAACATCTTGTAGACTTAATCTAGAAAGTATTGGGGGTCTTCATCCACTTTTGACCCAAAGAACACAGGAGGGTTCATCCTAGTAAAGTCTCTCAAATGAGAAGCCATAGTGCTAGCATGTTGAGCCATATGGGGTCCAACTTCCCGATTCACTTGAGCCGTCATAACTTGGGAAGTCATGGCTTTGGCAAAATTGAGAAAAACCGCCCTTATCTATCCATCCATCATAGGTGGAGGAATGAGCGAAACTTTATCACCCATAGTAACTTGCTCGAGTGGAGGAACTTGATTTCTTGTGGAGGAGCTTGGTTGTCATGAGCTACCGCATTAGCAATCCCCTCCTCAGACCTTCTTATGGCTGCCCTTATAGTATTCATACTTATAACCACAATAAAAGGTTTAGGTGAAAAAAATACATAAATTAAACTCTAGAGGCACGACATAGGAATATAACAACATGACAACTTCCTAAGCATCACATAGTCACTAATTCATAAGTGTGGTGCACTTCACAATTCTGAATAAAAATCTACATAGACATGGTTTTGTGAGACATCGATCCTAAGGATATTCATCCTTATGCTCTAATACAAAGTTTGTCACATCCGGGGAGCACCCCCTAGACGTAACCGGCATCGTCGTCCTCGGAGAGGACTAAGACTAAACTCTTAGCATTTTTCATATCATATCACAGGTTAAAATGCAGAAAAATTTAAAACTTATTGTATATATCTATATAGTGAGGTTTACATAGACCTTTTGCTTACACATCATATATAAATAGCAAGTTTACATAGACTCCTCACATAGGAAGCTTACCAAGGCTTCTACATTTACGCTACATACACAATATACAAAGACAGTCTAATAAGGATATATCACATTTAAACCATCTATAATGAATACAACATTCAATAATAGCCCATACATCATTACAACAAAAGCCAAATATAGGCTTATACAATAATAGTCTTCAAATGAAAGAGAAAGAATGAAATGTCTTAGACTATAACAACATCAAATAGCTATATAGTGGTATTATCCTCGGAAGGTGAGGACCTACCAAACCTGGAGAAGGAGAGTCCAAGTTATCTTCAAATGGCCCTCTAGAAGCGCAAAGTCCGTAACCTACATAATTGTAGAAACATAGAGATATGGGTTAGTACACCACTTGTACTAAGTATGGAAACATGCACATACAACATTTAAAATCATGCTAAAGGGGACATTTGTTCAAAACCATGTTAAATCACTTTGAAAATCCATATAGACAACCAAGAACCCATATAAGCCAAGAATCACATATTCCTAAAGACAAGACCATATACAACACAAGACCAACATCATCAAGTATAACCAAGTCAACATGTGTAATAGCATCTTTGAGTACATAATCAAAACAACTCCAACATCACGTTATAATAGCAAAACATGTATAAAAGTTCTTATCATTGCAACTTATGCAAGACCCTTACTCATAACCCGCCATCAAGTTTATAAGTGCAATTAACACGTAAAGTCCCACAACCTTACTCAGCCAAGTAAACCAAACAAAGGATCACAAGAAATGTCTAACATTACATAACATAGCATCAAGATTAGTCATCATCATATTTAGCAATATAGACCAATAGCATGTTCATAATGAAACTAACATCATATAGGATCATCAACATGTAAAGTCAACATATGCATAACATTTACTTTATAAGAAATAATAACATCCTTCTACAACTTTCCTCAAGGACAACTAGTGCAATGTATAGGTAGAGTCCCATAACCCTACCTAGACTAAGTCAAACCCCTTAAGTCACCCTAGTTAGTGTTCACTTTATTACTTCATTTTAATTGTGGAAACACTTGCCAAGAGCTAAATGTGGAATCCGGTGTCACGAAACCCTACACCGAAAGAAGGTGGTCTACTTGCCAAGGTAGTACCAAAACATGAATATAGCATCTAGGTGGATCCACTAGTTAGTATTCCTATGGGGGTAACATAGTTCAAGAACTTGGAGATATGATTGGGACCCTCTTTATGTACATTGCGCTATAGTCTCCATCTCATAAGTACAATAGTGAACCTAACTTCCCATATTGGGAAGGGACATTCCTCACTATTAATTCACTTTGTGCTAAGCTAAAGTCCCCTTTGAAATGTCTTTAAGTCATTCTTTAACAATCATAATGTAGAATAGGTTATAGGAGACTACCCCTCGTATAGTCATAGTCATTAGTCATTAGGAATTTCATGAGAATAACCTTTCAATACAACCCTAATATGTGAGATTAACACATTAACATCATCATATCATAGGAAGGCACATATGTCATTCATAACCAACCTTATATCATTACATCTTATTCATAATCTCAAAATTCACATAATCAAGACATTTCAATTACATTACATACCAACATGTACTTAATCCAATCACAAAACATGCTTCAATTTAACTTCATCACCAAGTACAAGCCATCACAATTGAATCAAAGGTTCAAGATTACAAAGTCTTACCAATTCTCCTTCAAAAGCCATCATCCATGATCTTACCATCAACCGATAAAATTCATACATCCATAGGTATGATTACATAATTATAAGAGTAATTAACACAATAACTAAGTCAATTGCATCAATCCTAATCAATTCGACATAAGTTCATAACCTAGGGTTAGGGAATTGGAGTTAATCCATTGCCTCTTCCATATACTAGGTTTAACGTCAAGAAATACCATAATTAAACAATAATACATCATAATATAATCATAATAAATAAAAATAATCATTATAAATCAAGAACAAAACAATTTGAAAGATCAATTTCGGATTAGAAAAAAAAACCTATGTTCATATCATCTTTTGGAAATAAATGTGGAAATAACCCTTTGGGGAAAGGAATCCCAAAGGTGAAAGGTTCCCTTAAATTATTAATACTTGAATATTTATGGATAAAAGTGATATTATTTCTGACCTATCACCCTTTGACCTTGGCCATCTTTGGAGTTTCTTTGGGAGAGAGAAAGTAGAGAGAAGGAAGAGTAATTTGAGTTTGGAAATTATGGGGTGTTGAGTTGAGTTTAGATTTAGGGTAGCTTATTATAGCCACTTAAGTAACTTCATTAACCACAACTTAACCTCTAATTAAACCCCTAACTAATTAACTAGACCTTACTTAAAACTTAACAGTGAAAATAGGCTTGACCTACGAGATCTCGACCTAGTCGACGCCCTTGCCCCCCACTATACTGCATATCCGTAGGTAACTTTAGAGAGTATGCGTTTTGGCCATTTTTGAAAATGTCCAAGTGTGGAATTACGAAGGCATCGACTCCCCATTCCTCAGGTGACGCTCCATCGATGGGCAAACATAGGTGGCTACTGTCTTTTGACAGATTTTATCCATCTTTAAAGAATCCTTCTCAAGGACCCTTAGGGTGGTCCTTGGGGAGTCTTTTCCGAACGTTTTGATCCTAAATACCATCTAAGACATGATTAACACCTTTCCACCAAATTTCATCAATTTATGACTCCTAAAACCACATGAAATGGGCTAAGGCACACTAGCACCTCTTTCACTAGTCTCCGGACGTCATGGATGTTTCTTGACGTCTTGACTCTAAAACTTTCTAAATGACTTATACACATTATTTTAGGTATTAAAACAGTGTTACCAACCTTAGACCAACATGTGAGGCTTTAAATTAGGTCTTGGATTTTCAAAGTTTTACATGTAGTGGCTTTTTCCCCACTATACACGCAAGTGCACGTGGTCACACAAATAATATATATTCTCTAAGAAACGAGATATCATTCCCAAGGGTCTTATGATCAATTTATATTTAACACTTAATTCTACAACTAAAAAATAAAAGTAACTATTTCAAGAGTTGATGATTTATGGATAACTATAACTAATTATAAACTAAATAAGCGTAACTAAATAAGAACGACTTTAAGATGATGTTTCAAACAAGAAAAAGACAATTCCAGGGCTACAACATATCTTGAATCTCATGCATCATAGTATTGGCTTAGAACTAATTTCAGTTGTTAAGTTACTGGTTTATAGGGTTAATTATATGAGTCGGGCTACACACCTCTCGTCGCCTACCCCAATAAGATACCTAACTACATCGTTTATCAAAGATAATTGACGAGCATTTATATTTCATCCTATTTTGTAACCAAGCGAGTTATTCATACGGGCGTCACTCCTAAACATAAATCACCTCAATTTAATGGGTCGATCAAGCTCTATATATCTTCTACTCTATCTAACCTCTCCTCGGGTAAATTTTGAGATTACACACTAGATTTATCTTATGATGGCGCAAGCATAAAATAGTAAAACAGGAATATTGAAGTAACTTGTGGTGACAACCAAAAAATTAATTCATAAAGCAATATAATATTCAATATTTAATTCATAGTTGCAACCCCAGAACTAGGGCGTATAGCTACTCATGCTATTCGAAAACCACAAAGAATAATGATTCATGGGATTTTCAAAAAATAGAAGAGTAAGAAGATCAACACCTATTACAAACTTGAATTATTGGTCTTGCACACCACTTCAAAAGTCAAACCCTAATAATGGAGGCCTAAGGATCTATTTATAATAGTGGGAAAAGTTGGGTACAAATCCTACACAAATAAGGAATCCTATTTAATGTTTAAAGGTTGGCAAAGTCGGAGGTGTCACGCCTAGAAGCACGCCATATATTTCTTCTTGTGGCGCGGCGTGGCTAGTACTGCGCCAGGAAAACTTCTTTGACGTTTTGAGGCTGGCACGTCGCGCCTAGCAGTATGCCAGGAAAACTTCTTTGAAATTTTGTGTCTGGCGCGATGCGCCTCTTAGTACGCCAACTTGTGCTTTTTGAACTTATGGGGCTGGCGCGATGCGCCTCTTAGTACGCGAACTTGTGATTTTTGAACTTTTGGGGCTGGCGCGATGCGCCTCTCAGTACACCAAGCCCTGGGTCTTCAAACTTAGTCAATTTCTTGGGCATCTTTTCTCCATCTTTCTTTGTTCCAACTCTAGTTCTTCTTAAGTGTTCCTGAAAACTTCTAATCATATATTTTAGTGTATAGTCATTCACAAGCATCACAAAATCGAGTTAATAAACTGAATATCGTCCTTTAACATTATAAAAACATGGAAAAATATTGACTACTTAGACATATATATATATATATATATATATATATATATATATATGCATAAGATCACCACCCTACACTTAGACATTAGTTTGTCCTCAAACAATCTTTAAATTTTCAACTCTTTTTCATAACCATTGAACTTATCAACCCACCTTAAAATCAACCAAATATATTTTTTTAATCATGACCTTGTAGTTCACATTGGATGCAATAATTCACAACGTAACACCAAGTACAACACATGCTCATAGAATGACTCTTTTTTTTATTTTTTGGGCTAATGCAAACTCATACCACGCATTAATTAGACAATCTTACACACTCCATGAATGCCCTCACTTGTTTATTTTTAGTAAAGCTTTTCACTCAAGCATTTTCAAAATCAACAAGGCCTATTTTTCAAACAAACAACTCGTTCTCACAAACAAAGTTTTTACTTTCCTCAATCATGGCATGAGCTTGCCCATAGTGTATTCTTACTTTGGCATTATACTTCTCAAGAAATCAAGAGGATTTTCATTTGGTTGTAATGTCGTCTTCATATAAAGGAGGGAATATTTGGGAATCGTTTTAGTAACTACACCTCCCTAATGCACATGTTATCATTTAGCCAACAACCTCCTTCCTAGATTTTCTTTTCTTCTAGTACTCATTTCATTAATATATATCCTCCTTTGTTGATTTGCTCTTCATTTGTTTCTATCTTTTTTTAGACGCTTTTGCACTAGCCATACAAACTCTAGATTTTACATCCGAGTAAGGTTCACCTTATTCTTGATAGGATCAGGGTCAATGTTTTGAGCATAGTTCTTAATTATCCACCTCAATTTTACTCGAGGTGTATATTGTCACTAAGGAACAGGGCCAAATTAGAATTTTCTTTTCCACACAATGTAGCAATTCACCCTTAGCTCGTTCAACTATCATTTTCCAACCCTTCTTCTTAACATAGTGCATTAAGGACTTTTATATGATCAAAAGACTTGGTATCAAACAATGGGTTTCGTGTTATCATGTGGCTTATCAAATAAACAAGGATAAAGGCTCAGTAGGGCTTCACAAGGGGTAAATTCCATGGTAGACATACAAGTAGAGTCAATAATTGGCTATTTCAATGAAACGCCTCAATCACATTCCCTAAGTTATACAAACTACTTATTCAACACACAAGTCAAGTTCTAGATATCAAGTTAAGAAAGAAACAATCAATTCTCACCTCTCATGGCATTATGACACGTACAAGGATATATCAACTAACATGCTCATACAACTTGCATCACGGTATTACTACACAATTAAGCCCATTTTTCTTTTATTTTGAGTCAATATTTTAAGAGCACATGCAAGTTACAAGGTCACCAAGTTATTGTATTATTAAGGTTCGACCAGATTTCCTTTCCGAACCAAACCTGAAAATCAAATGCATGCAATAAATAAGCTAAGATCAAGTAACTAATACCTGAATATTCTAATTGTAGACTTAAAAAAATTAAATATAAATCAATTTCTAAGTTCTCAGCAGCGGCGCCAAAAACTTGTTGCTCCCAGTATACATTCAAGTGTACGTGGTCTCACAAGTAATATCGATTCTTTAAGAAAAGAGCTATCATTCGCAAGGGACTTATGATCAATTTATGTTTAACACTTAATTCTACAACTAAAAAATAAAAGTAACTATTTCAAGAGGTGATGATTTATGGTTAACTATGACTAATTATAAACTAAATGAACGTAATTAAATGTGAAAAACTTTAAGATGATGTTTCAAACAAGAAAAAGACAATTCCACGGCTACAACATGTCTTTAATCTTATTCATCATAGTATTGGCTTAGAACTAATTTTGGTTGTCAAGTACTTATTTTATAGGGTTAATTATATGAGTCAGACTACACACCTCTCATCGCCTACCCTAATTAGATACCAAACAACATTGTTGAGTGGGGATAAGTTAGCAAATTAGCGAGCATTTATATTTCATCATGTTTCGTAACCAAGCGAGTTGTTCGTCTGGGCGTCACTCTCAATTTAATGGGTCGATTAAGATCTCTATATCCTATGGTCTATCTAACCTCTCCTCGGGTCAATTTTAATAGTAGACATTAGATTTATCTTATGGTGCGCAAGCACAAAATAATAAAACAAGAATATAGAAGTAACATGTGTTGACAACCAAAATATCAATTCATAAACCAAAAATATTAAATATTCAATTCATAGCTACAACCCCTAAACTAGGGCATTTAGTTACTCATGTTATTCAAAAACCACAAATGACAATTGTTCATGCGATTTTTGGAAAATAGACCAGTTAGAAGATCAACACCTATTACAAACTTAAATTCTTTTGCTTACTCACCGATTCAAAAGTCGAACCCAAATAATGGAGACCTAAGGATCTATTTATAATAGTAGGAAAAGGGGCACAAATCCTACACAAATAAGGAATCTTATGTAATGTTAAAAGGTTGGAAAAGTTGGGAAAAGTCGAGCCAGTCGCGCCTAGCAGCACGCTATACATTTCTCCTTGTGGAGCAGCGCGCTTAGCAGTACGCCATGAAAACTTCTCAAAACTTCTGTCCCTGGCGCGATGCGCCTCTCAGTATGCCAACTTGTGTTTTCTAAACTTTTGGGGCAGGCGTGATGCGCCTCTTAATACACCAAACCCTTGGATCTTCACACTTAGTCAATTTCTTGCGATCTTTTCTCCCTCTTTCTTTGTCCCAACTCCAATTCTTCTCGAGAGTTCCTGAAAACTTCTAATCATATGTTTTAGTGCATAATCATTGCAAACATCACAAAATCAAGTTAATAAACTAAAGATCGTCCGTTAACATCATCAAATCATGGGAAAATATTAACCACTTAGGCATATAAATATGCCTAAGATCACCGACACTAAGTGAGGCAGTGAACTCCTTAAGGAAATTCTACTTCTCCCTTTTTTACAACATACGCTTAACCCCTATGCTCAGAAAGTTCCCTTAACACCAAGATCGATTCTCGATTATCTATTTAAAAAAATTCAATTCTGTAAAGTCACACGGATTATTTAACGAGTTATCTAACCAATTATGTAACCAAATTTGCATTAACTCCCCCCGATTGCCAATAGATTTCTCTACACCTTAAAGACTCCCAATTCCTCCAAATTTGGACAATGTTGGGAAAATCCTACTACCATGAAAAAGGTTTTCCAGCCCCAATGTTTCTCTTTTGGCATTCCTGTAACGACAAAACCCGATTGTTACAACAGATACCAATTTACCCATCACTCGTCCCCTAGTGATCTACTAAGGAAAGGTAGGCTAAAAAGGGAACAAGGTAGTACCTCATTCGACAAACAATTACAGATACTTGTCTTGAATATTCTTCTAGGTCTCCCAAGTAACTTCCTCAACTGGATATGTTTCCACTGAACCTTCACAAACTTAATTTCCTTGGTCCTCAACTTACGAACATCACGATCCAGAATAGCATCCGGTTCCTCCTCATATTGGAGGTCATTGTCTAGCACTATTGAGTCCCTCTTAATGATATAGTCACCATCACCGTGATATCTCTTCAACATACACACATGAAATACGGGATGTACACCGGATAAATTAGGGGGTAAGTCCAATCTATACGCCAACGGTCCTACACGTTCAAGGATCTCAAAGGTATAAGGACTCTACTTACCCCTCTTACCAAATATCATCACCCCTTCATGGGTGATACCTTGAGAAGAACATTCTCGCCCATCTAGAATTCCATGTATATCACCTTGAGGTCCGTGTACTTTTTTTGCCTACTCTGCGCGACTAGAAGTTTAGCTTGAATGTTCCTCACATTATCTTGAGTGTCCTTCACTAAGTCAATCCCCAAAGGTATTTACATCTTCGGATTTGAACCAACCTATGGCCGATCTACATCCCCTTCCATATAATGCCTCAAACGGTGTCATATCAATGCTCGAGTGATAACTATTATTGTAGGAGAACTCACATAGGGGTAGGAACTTATCTCAATTCCCACTAAATTCAATTACACAAGATCTAAACATGTCCTCCAACATTTGTATAGTCCTCTCTGATTTTCCATCCGCCTCCCACAACATTTGCCTTACCCGAATGGTATTGAATAGTCGTACCATAATCCTTAAGTAATTTCATCTATCTTCACTGTCTCAAATTCAAATCCTTTTGGGTGAATACATGTTGCAAACTTAGATGATCACTAAATACCTCACACTTAACTTTATACAAATAATGTCGCCAGATCTTAAGAGCAAATACCACCGTCGCCAACTCCAAATCATGAGTGGGATTATTCCTCTCGTGAACCTTCAATTGAAGCGATACATAAGCTATGACATTCTTATCCTGCATCAACACAACACTCAATTCAAAGTGTGAAGAAGCACAATAAATAATAAAGTCCTTACCCTAAATCGGTAATGCTAGAATGGAGGCGGTGGTCAAAAAGTTTTTAAGCTTTTGGAAGTTCACTACACATTTTCCAGTCCATTCAAATGGTACCTCCTTTTTGGTTTGACTGGTCAGTGAGTAGCAATTGAAGTAAAATTCCTAATGAAACGACGATAGTAACTAGCAAGTCCCACAAAACTCCTAACTTCTGTCACCAAACTAGATTACACCCAATTCTAAACCACTTCGACCTTTTGGGAATCTACCATTACCCCTTCTTTTGACACCACATGCACCAAAAATGCTACCGATTTCAACCAAAATTTACACTTGGAAATTTTTTATATAACTTTTGCTTTCCAAGGATACCAAAAACATTACAAAGATAGTTAGCATGTTATTTTTCACTTGCCAAATACATTTAAATGTCATCAATGAAAACTATCAAAAAAGTGTCAAGAAAGGGCTTAATTACTCCATTCATCAAGCTCATAACGGGTGCAGGCGCATTAGTCAACCCTAACGACATAACCAAAATTCATAGTGTCCATAACGAGTCCTAAACTCCATCTTGGGTAAATCTTCAGACCTAATCTTCAATTGATGGTACGCGGATCTCAAATAAGTCTTAGGGAAGACCGATGCACCTTGTAATTGGTCAAAAAGATCATCTATCCTAGGCAAAGAGTACCAATTCCGTATAGTAAGCTTAGTCAATTGTCGGTAATTTATGCATATCCTCATGATACCATCCTTCTTCTTAACAAACAAAACTGGAGCACCCCATGAGGAAGCAGTAGGACGAATAAAACCCTTATCAAGAAGCTCTTGGATTTAAGCCTTAATCTCTCTCAACTCCGCCAGAACCATGCGATATGGAAGGACATAAATGGGGCACATAACAAGCTCTAAATCAATACAAAAATTCTATGTCTCTATCCGGTGGCATTCCAGACAAATCATTTGGAAATGCTTCACTAAATTCCGACACCACTGTAATAGACCCAATGGATGGAGTTTCCATCTCAACATCCCTACATGATCTAAATAAGCTCAACAACCTTGCTCTACTAATTTACTAGTACGGATGGACGATATAATCTTAACTTGTTTAGGCTTGTACACCCCTTCCACTCTAATTTGTTCCCTACTTGAATTTCTAGTCACAGACTTAGTATTAAATTTAAGAACAACATAATGGGGGAGACAACTATGTCATGCTTAAGATTATATTGAAGTCAACCACATCCAAAATCACCATACCATCCCAAGTTTGAATTCTCATAAACAAAATAGGGCAAGCACAATACACATGGTGACTATGACTGACTCGCCGGGGTAGAAATACATATAGGATCATCAATAATATCACACAACATCTCAAAATCAGAGGTAAATCTCACGAACCCCGATCAAATGATACATTAGCCATTTGGTCGCAGACAAAAATAGTACCTTTGATCACTGCATCATACGCCTCTACCTCATTCTTTCCCAGAAAGGTGTAACATTGAGCATTATCATCAACACGAGCCACCTCCCTGTCTGGTTGCGCGTTACCTCTACCTCTGTTACCATTTTCTCTACCTCTACAACCTTTATGATTTCCTCCTCATCCTACTTGTGGATGTCCCCTACCATTATTACCATTTACTACTGGTATAATTGTTCAAGAAGGATGTTGTTCAGACTCAAGTGGACGTAGTTATGTGCAATTCCTCATCATGTGTCCAACTTTATCACAACTAAACCAAGTGTGGCCTCTAGGTGGTCTGATTTTTGCCACATTGACATAATTCTGATTGTTGAGAAATTATTTGATGGAGTTCCTAAATAATTACCGGTAGAG